>NC_092868.1:51740940-51855713 GCF_032062135.1 Pyxicephalus adspersus
AGCTCAGCTCACCCTGATCCCTCCATTCAGTAGTGACTCAGTAACCTAGTTCATCCTGCTACTCCCTAAAAGTGGCTTAGCAGCTTAGGTACCCTGAACCCTCTCCCAACCATGGTTAGTAGCTCAGCTCATTCTGAAAAGCAACTCAGTAACTTAGGTACCCTTGCTTTCTATCTCAACAGTGGCTCAGCTCACCCAACTCTCTCCTCTCTCTCCTCCTAGCAGTGACTAACCAGCCCAACTTATTTTGTCCCACCATTAGCTATGACACTGTGGCTCAGCTTCCCCGCTTCTCCCTCCAAAGTGACTCTGTAGTTCATCTTTATCTACCTGACCTGCATTGCAAGCAGTGACTCTGCAGCTCAGCTCATCCTGTCGTCCTTTCCAATAGATACTCATCAGCTCAGCTCTCCCTGCACTCATCTTACAACAGAGACTCATCAGCTCACCTAATCCTGCACTTGCCTTCTAACAGAGACTCGACAGCTGAGCTGACGACCTTTTCACAGCAGTTACTCAGCAGCTCAGCTCCCTTTGCTCCAACTTCCCAGCAGTGGCTTAACAGCTCAGCTCATCATGTTCTTCTTTCCAATAGCTCAGCTCCCCCTGCACTCACCCTCTAACTAAGACTGATCAGCTCAGCTCCCCCTGCACTTACCTAACAGAGCTGAGCGGATGACCTTTTCACAGCATTTCCTTTTCACAGCAGTGACTCAGCAGCTCAGTTCAGCCTGGTCCTCCTCCCATGAATGAATCAGCAGCCTTCTGAACTTTAATGTAGGCACAAAAAGGACCTATGGGGGAAGATGCAGGGGTAGCAAAGTTCATAAGAGAATAACTTAAACAACTTCACCTTTTGCCTTTGATTTTGATGATGAATTTCCCCAGAGTACCTGCAGCTACATAGGTCATTGAACGTTTTTCTTTTCTTTAAAGCTCATTTATTGCTTGTTAAGGGTAGGCAAACACTCACCTACCCCATGATCACCAAACACGGATTTATTTTGTTTACTGCAGCTCCAATACCCTACAATGCCTTTACAGTGTTCCTATTTTACTTTCCTCTAAATCCAAAACCCGAGTACTGCACATTCTCCAGGATAAACCATTTTCCACTTAAGTATGTGTTGCTGATCTCCCATAGCTTTGCGCAGAGACCGTCCAGCACCGCGGCCCTGTGCGCTGTGCACCTGGTGGGAGACTGATGAACTCAGGAGGATTTTCTTGTAAAAAGTAACACTAAAAATAGCAGCCCCTGTGGGTTTGATCGCTCCCTACTGCTTTCACTTTGACATCTCTGCTTCTTAAAACTTGCTAAGTTGTGATTGGCCGAAAAAGTGGATGCAAAGCTACACAGTTCTTATAACTTTTTTATACTTTTTTTTTGACAGAATTATTATTCTCAGTGCACACTTGCTAATGGTTTTTTGTTGGTCCAGCACCAACATACTTCATAGTGCTTTAGAGAAATATTCTTCACCTTGAATACTAAGCAACTCTTGTGATTGGACATTGAAGGAGCATGATGGAGTCATCACTCTGCTATGCCTCCTGTCAACAAACTCTTGTGTGTGATACAATGGAAACACCATGCACGGCAGTGGAACCACAATGTCTTACAGTGCCTCCTGCCCTCTCATTGGCTGGACTTACACTTGCATGTGCAGTGTACTTTCCATAGGCATAAATATTAAAATAGCAGCTCCATTTTCTAAATGCCAGACTTTTGTGGCTGCAATACTCACCTTTAACCTGGAGCTGCCCCCCCTCCCTCAAAGTACTTCCTTTTAACAGCTAAATGCCCTTTGTCTCCTGAGTTGATGTCCAATGATGCCCTGTGTCACCTACTTTAAAATACTTGTGAGAAACTGTTAATGCAGGATACCGTAAGCCTGTCCCTGAGGGGGCATTACCACTGTTCTCTTCAAATATAATGCGGGGGGGGGGGGATGCTAATATACAAAACATATGCTCCCTTGTGATTGGAGAGTTCTGGCTTTGATCAAGGAGCATATGACCTCTGCAGAAAGACCACTGCTTCCACACAGAGAGAAAGGATTCCTCTCTGAAGCATCCTGGCAGGTAACAGACTGTTCTGCACAGGATGTGATTGCTTTCTATAGGAAACCTTGACATTTTTTTTACCTTTTTATGTCCTGAAATGTATTTAGCTGAATAAAACCAAAAGTTCAATTGGAATTTAAAAAAGAGAAAATGAACAAAACAATTGCCCATATCAGCCCATAGCAGGTGGTATAGAAACGACAGCTGCAATCTGATTGGTTACTACAAGGAGAGCAGATAACTTATTTTATTGTAGTTTTTATTACTGGGGTATGAGCTGAACACCACTCACGTATCACAGACAATGAAAACTCTTGTATATACTCGGCCGTCCTCGTAGCTGCCAGTTGGATCAGCCTTAAGGCATGTTAAATGCCAGCGCAATAAAACCATTACAATGCGCTAATGTGAGGCAGCAAATAAAAAACGTCCCAATGTCACCTTAATCTAAAGTAAAGACAGCCCGTTATTCACCTAAGTTCACTTAAGATGGCAATAGCTGGTGCTCTTCCCAAGGGTGGCTAAGTTAATGCGGCGGCGTATTGCTCCAAGTCCTCCTGACTTTAATTTATATAAAGAATTATAAAGATTTATATACAACCTGTCCTAAAAATATTGCCCATTTCCTTTCATTTCTCCAACTTTATCTGCAAGTGAAAAAATAAAGAGCCACACACCATTTTATTGAAAATGCTGCAGGGATGCACCACGTTTCTCCCTTCATGCAATATACCAAAAGCCCCAATAGGGGGCGAAATGCTTTTTTTTTTGTAAAAGCTTTATTGCTCTAGATGACATAACAAAAGTCTATCATAGGATCTCCTCCTCTGACGCGTTTTTTACACCAGTGAAGGATATTTCTGGCTGGTATCCCAGGCTTCTTCCCAGACTGTGCACCCAACCCAGGTCAAAGAAGTAGCATTTCCCTACCCAGAAAGTATCCTGTCTGTGCTATTAAAGAAGTTAAGCTGCGTACACACTTCCAGTTTTTATCGTTGGAAATGAACGACGAACGAACGATCGATTGGGCAAAAATTGTTTGTAAAAAAAGTAACCAACGACGCCGACGAACGAGGATAGTCGTTGGAAATGAACGACCGGACCGGCGGATCGGATTGGACGACGATCGTTGACCATCTATGGTGTACGGTCGTTCATTGATCGTCCATGGTCTGAGCATGCGCGGTGAACGAACGTTCGCTCACTTCCTGTGGTGCACGTCACTTCCTGTATCGTTCAAACGATCGCATCTATCGTGTGTACAATATCTTTGAACGATCGTGTCGTTATCTGTATGTACAGGATCGGTGCAATACGATCGTTCGCAGATATCGTGCAGGATCGTTCGTCGTTCGTTTACCAACGATAAAAATTGGAAGTGTGTACGTAGCTTAAGAGATTCTCTGAACTGATCTCTCTTCTAGTAAGGTCTATTTTTATAATACCGGTTCTTATCAATGAAGCTAAAATTGATTAAGTTGCTTATTAAATATTAAAAAAAATGATTGTATATACTTGAGTATAAACCAAGATTTTTGATCTGAAAATACTATTAAAAAATAATCTTGGGTTTGAACCTAGTCATATCGCTACAAGGTGCTGTGTCTGTGTATAACATATTTATAACAAACCCATTATTTTTGTTACATACTTTATACCAGACACAGCACCACCTACTGGTGGCCAATAATAGTGCACAAAAGATCATTTAAGAGCAAGTGACCCATCATAACCAAAAAAACTGACAACATATTTACCTGTAAAAAAATTGAAAAATATACAGGCTGAGCCTATGTAATTTTATTTTCCCCCTGTGGATGTATTAATTTGCAATAATTTTATTGGCATATCTTTTTATGACTATTTTGAATGTTAGAAGTGATGAGTACATTTTGTGTCTTAGAGTCAATGGGCCAGGATGTATCATATGCCATCTCTATCATGAAATTTGAAGCAGATCATGAGAAGGCTATGGCATCCAAAGACACAGGGGCCCATCCTAGCAATGTTTCAAATTACTGAATATACTCAAATATAAACCAAATTCAATTCAATCATCCAATTCAAATGTAGACCAAAAAACTAATGTTACTTGAGAAAACTGGCCTGATTCATTAAAGCTCTTTAAGTCTGAAGAAGATAGACTATTTTGGGAGAACCTGGGTGATCCAGCAAACCTGGAACTAATACCAAAACTAACATCTAATTAACAACTAATATCAAATGATTTTTAAACAATCCATTCCAGGGTTGCCTAATCACTCACATTCTATCATGACAGTTTATCCTCTTCACTCTTGGAGAGCTTTAAAGACTCAGGCTGATGTATCCTGTTTTCTCAAGTAAAGTTGGTTTCTCAGTCTATATATGAATAATATTGGTTTATATTCGAGTATATCTAGTAATTTGAAACTTTGTCAGGGTGGGCCCTCTGGGTCTCATGGTCTGTTACAAATGTGGCGGTAGAGATAGCATATGATACATCCTGTAAACAGAAGCAGTCAAATAATGCTACACCCATAAAATAAGATTATTATTAAATAGGATTTATATAGCGCGAACATATTACGCAGCGCTGTACATTAAATAAGGGTTGCAAATGACAGACAGATACAGACAGTGATACAGGAGGATGAGAGGACCCTGCCCCGAAGAGCTTACAATCCAGGAGGTGGGGGAAGTATCACACAATAGGATAAGGAAAATGGGATGGTGTGAAGTAGTGAAGGGTTTTAAAGACAGAAGACGGGTAGGTGAGTATGAAAAGATGGGTTTTGGGAGCTCTTTTAAAGGAGCAGAAAGTAGGAGCAAATGAATAGGATGAGGAAGACCATTCCAGAGAGTTGGGCAGCTTTAGAGAAGTCTTGGAGCCGTGGGTGTGAGGAGGTTATGAGTGAGGAAGTCATTAGTAGGTCATTGGAGGAGTGAAGAGAGCGGCTAGGGGGAGTATTTTTTTTATCAGGTCAGAAAGGTAAGTGCGACAAGAACTGTGGAGGGATTTGGAGGTAAAGAATTTGATTCTAAGGTGAAATGGAAGCCAATGAAGAGAACTATAAAGAGAGGCAGCAGAAGAGGAGCGGTAGGAAGGATGGATGAGTCTGGCTGCAGCATTCTTAGATTAGAAAATAGCCAATTTTTGCATGCTTTAGTAACATTACAGTATTGAAATGAATAAAGGTGAAGAAAGGAGGATTAAAAGTGAGAACTTGAAAAGAGCAGTAGTCCCTATGAACATTATTCTTTGTTGCAAGAACAGAATCTCAGTTACAAATCTGGATTAGTATGCTACAGCTGAAGCTGTGTGTACATGATGGAGACAATGCATTTAAGCAGCCCAAGTTGAGCGCCTGTACAAGTTATGTACAAGTTATGTAGGAGCTTCTGTGATTAATGGGTGTATTAGTCCTTCGCTATCAGTGGCATTTCACCCCTGCGTGCTGTACAGGAGGAGGCCATGTACAATTTATTTTCACGTTGGCGCTGGAAGAGATCTTAATCTCTGGTACATGCAGTGGAGGAGGCATTAACGACCCCTGGCAATATCCCAAAGAATGGCAGAATTATCTCAAGTATTTGCAATAAATTCCCGCTATAGAAAATAAATAGCAGAGCTTAGGTGGTGATATTTCCTTAAAGGTGCTATGGCTGCAATTGCATAATCTGGGTATGGAACGGAGAGGGCGTCAGGCTCTAAAAAGTTTTTATTTTAAAGTATGTCTGAAAATCAAACTTTTTAATAGGTTCTTCTATAGAAAAATACAATATTAATTGCTGTCCGTGTCCCTGCAGGGTAGGGCGCCCTCATTTGGGCAGCATGGTGGATCAGTGGTTACCACTCTTTGCAGCACTAGGTCCTAGGTTCATATCTCAGCCAGGATGCTGCCTGCATGGAGTTTGCAGGTTCTCCCCATGTTTGTGTGGGTTTCTTCTGGGTACTCTGGTTTCCTCCCACATTCCAAAAACATGAGGTTTGGGTCATTGGCTTCCCCCCAAATTGTCTTTGGATTGTAATAATGACATATGACTATGGTAGGGACATTAGATTGTGAGTCCCTTTGAGGGACATTTAGAGGCATGACTATTGGCTTTGTACAGCGCTGTGTAATATGAAGGTGCTATATAAATACTGTGTAATAATAATAATTTGTCCTGGTGGCCATTGCTAAGGATTTGTCCTGGTGACAAGCGGCTAGCACACAATTATACCTTTAATACTAATTGTTGCTAGTGGCAAGCACCTAATGACTCCTAGTTGCATGTGGGCAAGCACTCACCACCTGGAATGAATAGGAGAATTACCTATTCTAGTCCTGTGGACTTCAAAGGAAGAAATCTTACCTGCAGGTCCTCCTAGGTGAACTTCTTACTGATCTTCCTATAATGATTTGGGGCCATTGTTCTACTTGTGTAAAGCAATCCTGTATGCTTTCAGTTCCAGGAAATGTGTAATATAATGAATCTTTTTATGGGTACAGAACCTTAACAGAATCTAGCTAACTTTAGGCAATATACTAAAATAAGCTGGATGAACGTTTTGCAAACCTGGCAGCCACAGGTGATCAGGGCCAACTTGTTTCTCCATTAAGGTAGGGATTTAGGAAAATGCAATATGGCATTTGTTGATTTGTGATGCCACATGGACACATCAGATTGATTTTCCAACCAAAAGAATGCAGAGAATCATACATATTAAAATTATTAATGTTATATTACAGTATTTATATAGCGCCAACATATACACAGCGCTGTAAAAAGACCATAGTCATGTCATTAGCTGTCCCTCAATGGGCCACCAATCTAATGCCCCTACCTCAGTCATATGTCATTTATACAGTCTAAGTCTAAGTCCTCAATTTTGGGGAGAAGCCAATTAACCTAACTGCATGTTTTTGGAAATGAGATGTAGTGCAGTGTGCAAACACATATGACCCATGACACAGATATTCTGTTCACCACATGGCTTCTTTAAACTATTTAACATAGACATGTGCAACAAATATTAAGATGTTCCTAAAATATAGAATTTGCTTGTTCAGTTTTGAGTTTAGTTGTGCTCCAGCTGTGCTTTATCCATTGGCTGAAAATAAAACAAAACCAAATATCCCTTGAGTCGGTTTAAATACAAAGTGTTCATGATTGGCTACCATGTACCGTTGACAGATAAAATATTTTAAGAACTCTCTCAGTCCAGAGAAAGGCAATTTAATAGCTTTTGATCATCTTCATAAATTCTTATTTTCTTCTTCATACCTTGTACAAGATAAATGTATAGCAATATTTCTTCTCTGTAATTTATGCCAAAGTTCATCTTCCAGAGAGTAATTTTCAGGGCCGAGCCTGGCCCAGAGCACAGTTTTTGCAGGAAACAAACGTACTGATTTATCACACCATCCACACCCACTTAAGTTTGGCCTTGATAATGAAACGGTTCTTTCATCCTCTGGAATCTCTACAAGATATTTGGATTTGAAAAACCATGTCAAGGATTTGCCTATCACAGACTGATAATACAGATGTATTGCAGGTCCTGAAGACTTAAGGCACCTGAAAGTGCAAGGCTGGGCAACTTTACCTATTAGAGATAGGAAGAGGGTTACAACAAGGTTAAGCTTTAAAACGGATCTGAGCCCAACCCCTAATTGCAATTATATATAAAGGAAATTTTAAAACTTGTTTTCAATTTTATTAGAAAAAATGGTGATCCTTCCATGAACATCCAGTGCTATGTCAATGCCTCCTAATCATGATCCTACACTGTTACCCCGCCACACATTCCTTGTGAAGACATGACACATTGGGCGGACATGGTCCATGGTTGTCTCTATGAGAATGCCATTCCAAGATGGGCAGGAACTTACTAAAGCGGTCAAAATGCCCAACATACCAAGGTTGGTCCAATGACCCAAGTGTCACCTTTGACCAGACTACAAATAGGAATGCCAGGCAAAGCACAAACATGCTAAGGTGTTGGAAATGCCCAACGTACCAAGGTGGTCAAAAATGATTTTTCCTATCGATGCCAGGAGATCCCAACATTGGAGATTCCAATACGTATAAAGAGGTTGACTTGCTTCATCAGGCTAAAAAATTACCCAAGTATCACCTTAGACTAACAGGAAAAAAGAACTCCAAGCAAAGCACAAACATACTAGGGTGGTGGAAACGCCCAACACACCAAGATGATCAAAAACAATATTTCCTATCTATGTTGAAAGATCCCACCATTGGAGACCCCAACACATATAAAAATCCAGGGATAGACTTATTTTACCAAGCTTGGTTTATGACCCAAATATCACCTTGGGTTAATGCAAAGCTCAAACATGCTAAGGTGCTGGAAATGCCCAACATGCCAAGGGGGTCAAAAATATTTTTCCTATCTATACTGAGATTTCATCACTGGACAACCCAACATACCAGGAGAGCCCAACACATATAAAAAGCCAGGGGTTGACATATTTTACCAATGTCAGTCTAAGACGTAAGTGTCACTTTGTACTAACAAGTAATAGAACTCCAAGTAAAGCACAAACATGCTAAGGTTTTGGAAATGCCTAATATACCAAAGTAGTCAAAAGTGATCTGTGCTATTTATTCCAGAAGATCCCACCATTGGACACCCAACACATAAAAAAGTAAGGGGTTAACCTATTTTACCAACCTCAGCCTATGATCCAAGTAACAACTTGCATTAACAAAAATAGGAACGCCACACAAGGCACAAGGAACGCCACACATTTGCTAAGGTGGTGGAAATATCCAACACACCAAGGTGGTCAAAAATGATTTTTCCTATCAATGCCTGGAGATCCCAACATTGGAGATCCCAATACGTATAAAGAGGTTGACGCTAAGGTGGTGGAAATATCGAATATGGCAAAGTGGTCAAAAACGATCTTTCCTATCTATGCTAACGATCCCGCCACTGGGCACCTCAACATGCCAGGAGACCCCAACATGTATAAGAAGACATGGGTTGACTTATTTTACCAAGCTCGGCCTATGATCCTTGGCCTAAGAAGAAATAGGAACTCCAAGAACAGCACAAACTTGATTACAGGTCTTTTAAAAGAAACCATTATTCTCTTCTTATATTATTCACTGTCTGCTTTTTGGATACATTATTTTAGATCAGAGAGATCACCACAAATAAACATTTATAAATACAAATCATCTTGTATAAAGTAGTTCATTGAAATGAATAACTTACTCTTGGCAGCTAACTCAATTTTTTCATACATTTATTTTTCTTTCTTTTAGGCCCAATGTGTGTCCAGAGAAGGAGCTGACCATAGTGGCTCACAAACAGCCAGTGGTGGAAGCCTACAGCCGAATGGTCAAGGTGTGGAAACCGGGATGTGGTGGGCAGATGTGGTGCGTTGGGTATGAGCGGAGGTAGGTGAAGTTTCGCAATTAGCGGAGGCTCCACAGTTAAGACATTTCTACAAAATATAATTTATGGTTAAATATGTTCTCTTGTAAAAAAAATACAGCTGTATCGCTCTGCTCCAGGCAATTACAAGGAAGTCCTGGTTTCATGTTGCTCACTTGTTTGTTAATTGCTCCGTCTGTGATAGTATGACTGATCTGCCATGCATTTTGAGAAATAGAAAAACTAAGAAGTTTCCAAAGACAAATTTGCAATCTGTGGGTTTTTTTCTTCAGTGGAAACAACTTTGGGTTTGGCCAATCCATTGACAATCACAATAAATTTAGAATAATGGGCGTGCAACAGGGGTAAAAATAGAGAAATGTAAAGAATACCACTGCACCAGGGCCCCGGATCCTCCTCAGCCAACAAGGGGCTCCAAGTCAGTTCTGCTCAGGAGCCAATTGTTGCCAAGTCCATTACTGGTATGTAAATTGGTAATTTGGATATAAAAAGAAATGGTAAACCTCAATTATTATTACACAGTATTGATTTATTACGCTGTACAAAGTCCATAATCATGTCACTAGCTGTCCTTCAAAAGGAGCTTGCAATCTAATGCCCCTACCTTAGTCATAATTCTTTAATACAGTCACTTGGGCAAAGCCAATGACCTAACTGCATGTTTTTGGAATATGGGAGGAAACTCACACAAACACCGGGAGAACCTGAAAACTCCATGCAGATAATGTACTGGCTGAGATTCGTACCTGGGACCTAGAGCTGCAAACACTACAGTGCTAACCACTGAGCCACCGTGGTACTCAGGATTTTGTTTGCCCCATACAGGACAGAACCAGGTGTATAAATTGATTTGTTTCTTTAGATTTGAGATTTATTCCTTCGCTTCATGTTCCAAAAACACATGGGAGTCTATTGATAGATGTTTTCAGCCAAGATTCACCCAACGTTTACCCAAACTGTGAAAAATGGATTCATTTAGAAAAATGTACAAATCATGAGTAAAATGTGTAAACTTTGCAGGCACAAGGCCATTCTGCACATTTGCCTGTGGTCACCTACCCCATGGGGATAAAAGGTGATCTCTCAAAAGAATTGGAGGGGTCTCCCTTCTTACTTAGTTGTCACAGGAATCACCATTGGAAGATTTCACCGTTCTTGTAACAAGTCAAACATCTCACCATCACTTTCTGTACCCAAAGATAATGGTCACCAAAGCCACACATGAGAGGGAAGCTCCCAAGTAAGGAGGCCAACAGGACTTCTAATCCATCCACAAACCTCAAGAAATTGATTTTTTTTCATACTCTTCAAACCAGTTCAGACCACATTTTTTAAATCCCCCTGATCCCTACCGCAGGCTCTTTAGAAAGGAACGTGCGGGAGGAATGAATACAGCAGGTGCTTCGGCCTTTGTGAAGCTGACCCGATCCCTTTGGCAAGGAAAAGCACCATTCAGACATTCCATGATTAAAGAATGTCAAATATTAAGCAATCCCTAATTTTATGTTTGTTTTTCCTTAAACAAACAATGTTAAACATCAGCTGGTTTGTACGTCGATTGGTCTCTGAAATCCTTCAGTATATTATAGGACGTGTCAAGATAGCTTGTTCTAGTTTATAGAAAACACATGAGCAGATGTATCCGTGTGGGTATGAAATGTTGGGTTAGGGTTTTATCTCCACCTGGTATATTATCTTTTTACAAATTGCTTATTTGTATTACACCTTGTTCTCCCATTGCTAAAAAAAAAATAGGATATCCAAAACATTTCAGGGGCATTGCAAAGGAAAAGAGTAGACATATAAGCCTGTTATGCACAAGCAAATCTGCTGCCAATTTTGCACTAAATTTGCACCAAAAGTCCAATTGATATCTGTTTAGTCATCAGTCCAAAGACAATGTTTTGCCCTCCCAATTATTAGGGGTGGATGGGATGAACCACAAGATCCTCAGGAACCATCAGATGGGAGCTCTTGATTAGATTTGATCAATTCTTCGTACACATAATGCAAATTATGTATTTTTTTACCCATATTTAAAACGTATTCACTCCACTTAAATCAAGGACCAAAAACAATGGCTGCATGTAATTGGTCTGCTGTCTGGTTTTGGTTTGGAAATGATTTCTGGGCAATCTGATCATTTTATTGGATAAATGCTCAAATCAGGGTTGGGAACGGCCCTTATGTATTAGGCTTAAAAGAGGATTCAATGTGGATCAAAGTAAATCCAATGTGGACCAAAGTGGATCCAATGTGGAATGTGGTCAGATTTGTATTTTACATTTATGCATTCTTCATAGTTCGTCAGATTTTTAATTTTGCTCATGCTGACAATGCCTTCAGCTGTTTTTTTACCTCCAGAAAGAGTCATCTTTGTTCAGGCATTCTCCAGGTTCAGTATCTGTTTCCTAGTCTGAGACTTCAGTTGCCAGTTCTCTGTCAAAGATCAACCCCAGTTGAAGTGTTTCAGCCTTGTATGCTACAAAGTTGTCCTGTTCAAGTTGAAACACTGGAGCAGAGGAGATAGAGAACACTTTCCCTCCTGCCTGCAGCAGACTGATGACATCATCTAAGCCTAGCCAAAGTCACTGGATTGAAACTTTTCAATGATAAAATAAAAAAAGCCTTTATATAATAATATATAACTATAAAAATATGATGAAATATATATTTGAATATCATGATGTCAGGAGTTTTTTGCAGTTACTAGACCATTTTTTGATGTACAATTTGTAAATATGTTGTAAAGTCATTTTCTCTATGTATAGTGTATAATAAAAGTTACATAGGAGAAGACATATTTCCTCATTATAAATGCAGTTAGCCATCTCATTAAAAAAACAATGCAGTCCCCATGTGGCTGAAATCACATCAACTGGCCCTTCAATTAGTGAAAAGAAAAACAAAGTTTTAGAAGCAAAAAAGGTTTAAATGTCTGCTTTCTGGATCATGGTAACAGCCCTGTTTTCTTGTACGAGCATCACAGGAACTCCCCTATTACAGAAATACAAAACCCAGGGGCAATAATCCAAAATTAAAAAGTGACATTCTTCCAAAAACAACCTAAAAATGTCTGAACATGTGCAAGGGTTTCCATCGACACTCCGCCTGGAATACCCAGCTGTAATGTGACTTTGAGTCCCTATAAGTTGTTCTTCCCATCAGGAAAGACAGATGAGAATGCTCAATGATGGCGGATGGCGGGGGCTCGCTGACGAGGCATTTATGACTATAAAAGCTCACAGATTAAAAAGGTCTAACTGTTTTTTTTTGTGCATGATGAGAGAGAAAATTGTACAATAATGAGAATGTTCTGCTCTCCTAATTACATAAAAAACGCAGTTTCATAAAGTGGAAACAAGGTAATGGGAGAATCTCCATACGCAGACACTTACAAGACCACTTTCTCTATGATGTATGTACGCAGAGGCACGCGGATTCGGATCGGCCAGCTGTGGACTCCTCTGCCAAATAGGCCCAGGTGACTTTGCCATCTGTCCCAGCAGTTTTGTGTGTAAAGGGAGCATAGAAAGCTGTATTGATCAAAGGGTGGAAAACAAATCCTGATTAAAATGTGCACTGGAAAGCAGCATTGTGCATAACTTTACATGGTGATCTCCTATTTCTGAGATATCAACCTATGAGGACAGTGTAGAGCCAATAGGAGAAATCAAATTATATTCTTTTCATTATGAAAAGACAAATGTCCGACACAGTTCGTTGGTTATACTGTCGCTTCATCAGGGCTGTAATTATTAGGAGCAATATGTGTGAATATAATTACAGTAAGATTAAAATGAAAGGATATAACTATAAAGTTGGGTAAGAATTATTACAATTCGTCTGGCCAAACTTTCTGTGCACTGTAGATCCATTCTGCGACCTCTAAAATGCAACAGGCAGTGGAAAATTTTTTTTACACCTTTATAGTGTTGGTGGAAAGTTGTCGATCCCTGTGCGAGCCTAGTCCAGCCGGTCTGTGATCCCAGTCCAGCCGGTTCCATGCTGTTTAGTCTTCCTTCTTCTTTTAGGTGCAGATTGGACACCTGGGTCCACAATCTTCTTCTTCTTCTTTTTGCACCCGATCTCCCACTGCACGTGTGCAAGATCAGGTGACTCGCCTTCCTGAAATTGTGAAAAAAATTTGCTGATCTTACTGCCCATTCCAGGAAAGGCCCTTCTGTGCATGCCTCAGATTAGACTTTTGCAGAAGGAGCAGCTGGTATACTTGACAGCTAAAGGTTTCCTATTCAGATTTTACTGCCACAGCAGTAAAGACAGAAGGGGAGGAGTCCAAATAAAAAAAGTATTAACTTTTTTGTATATAAAAGGGCTAGCCACCCTTTTTATAATGGAAAAAAAATAGTAATAGGTACAATTTAAGGTAGTGTGGTGCTTTTGAGTATGGAGGTGCACGTTACCTACCATATACCAGGTCTAGCAGCCAATCACCTTTACATGATGGAATGGGCAACATCACCATTTCCCCAACACAAACCAACAATGTGTGTTTTGGTGCTGGCTGCAATGAAGGAAAGAGCAGTAGGGTTCACTGGAAGGGAAGTATCAGCGGGTCAGCTGAGGCTTTTTTTAAAAACAATCACTTTAAATCATATCCGTGTTTTATTACCTGTACATTTGAGACCATCAGAATGTATTTGTGCTTTTTCAAAGGCTCAGGAATGCCTTAGAACATTCCCTCTCCATACATATAATATCCATTCACTTGTTCCGGCTAGAGAAGTGATGAGTACTTTTATTAGAACAGTATTAGTCCTTGGTGAGTGATGCCCAACATTTTCACATGGGATGTGATAGAGGGTCTTTTACCTGTGACTTAAATACACCTTCAAATCCTCATTCCTGAGATTCTGGGAAAATGAGATTATTAATCAGATTATGTGCAGCATTAAAGGGAATCTCTTACTTTGTCCTACATTGTTTCACTTTAAATTGCCCCTGAATGAATACCATGTGGACCATGGTTGCATGTGGACCAATCTAGGCTCCAAACACCCTAATCACAGCTTGGCCCCTCGTGTAAAGTAGAAATAACTTGTAATAAAGATGGAATTTTGGAGGAGAGCCCCCACACAGTAGTACAGAAGCGCCGGACCGCGTGTTATTTTACTGATAAACATCTTGGCAGATACACAAGAGGAGGAAGCAGAATTGCTGAGGCAGATAACTTGAGAAAATTGAGTTGTTCTTGAACAGACACAAAATATTGGCCTTGTTTATAAATGTCTGAAGGAAGGTCTGTGTCAGGGAAGTCGCAAATAAGAATCAGATTGCAACTTATACCTTCCAAGTGTTATTTTCCGGTTATGGAGATAGCCAAGTGAAATTAGGACGTGCACAAGTAATCTACATGAAGACATTGGGTCTTCTGCTAGAACCTGCAAAGGGACACAATTTGCAATGACAGCCATATGTATATATATATATATATATATATATATATATAAATATATATATATATAGATAAATGTGAACATTTTTTAATTTCCATTTTACTTTCTGTGGTTAAACTTCCAAACTCTTCTTCTAATTGAAAGAGTTCATTTTTATAGTTTTGTTCCACTATTGTTACAAGGAATCTCTAACCCAGCCATTCTTAACCAGGGTTTGGTGGAACCCCAAAGTTCCTCCAGATGTTCATAGGGTTCCTCAGACTGTGGCTGATTGACCACCCATTAATTATTCCTGCATAGTTCTGGGGCCAACACCATTTGGTAGAGCCAACTGCATGACTCTAGCAATATTCTTAGTAGTCTTTAGTGCTGATATTCTAGCCATCTCTATAAGGGGGCTTTCTTTCCACTGGCCACCAATTTAAGACATTTTCCCCCACTGATGTCTAATAAATTGATTGTAGCAGGGCTTTCCTGAGACCCAAAAGGGTTTCTAAGCGTTGAAAAGTTTGAGAAGGGCTGCTCTAACCCCATTAACTTTCATTTAAGGCAAGCATTAAAGTGGTTGGTTTTGGTTGCTTTCTAGTTTCTAGCAACTCATTAAGTAAAAGGGGGGGTTAATATGAATTATAATGGGTTTGGATAAACATTTTGGGGAATTGAGAAGGCATTTTGAGTGTGTCTATGGGAATTTAGGCTTTTTATGCCAAAAGAGCATTTCTAAGGCATTTGTCAAGAATTGGACTGAAGACTAGGCATTCCAAGGGTTGAGGTTGGGTATCTTGTACAACAATTTTCCTCTACACCAAACTGGTTTTGTGGAGTAGTCTAGGTCAGTGGTCCCCAACCATTTGGAGCCCATGGACCACTGAACGCATGGACTCAATACCGCACATGTGCAGGGAGCCATGTGTCACTCAAAGGGGAAAAAACTTTCCCCAGAGTGACGTCATGATGCCAAAACCTGCCAACTCTCCCATCACAGGTCTGAGCCTGTGATAGCAGAGTGAACGAGTTGTGTTCAGAGACACAACCCTCCCACCACCCTGAGCCTGCGACGCGTGCAGGAGACATGGTCCGTGGCTCTGATGAGTGCACCCCTCCCAGCCGGGGTCCTTCTCTGGAGGTGCACAATTGTGTAAAATGTCTTTGTCGGCTGTAACAATTACAATAGTGATCAATGACCGATGTCCAGGAGACATAATTGCCTAGGACTGCTGCATAGGTCTATCTGATTGCCAATTAATTCCTGTAACAATTACAGTACCCTCACTGCCAACCCCTGAGCTCAATAATTTGGAGGAATATCTGCAAAGCATTTGGTGTAAATTCACATCTCAGTGATTCGAAGGGGTGTCCACATCCTTTTACCCATTTTGGGTGACCAGTTTTCATGGGAAACTATTAGGAGAAGGGATAAGTCATTGGGAATTCAATACATTACATTTGGGATTATCGGCTGTTTTTTGAAATCGTAGACAATAAATTAGGAAATTGAACAGAAATGATATATGAGATTTTATTCTTCCAGACTAACTGTTGGACATAAGCCGAGACACATATCCTCCATATCCTCCATATCCACATGGATGTCTAAGATGTTTTTTTTTTATCAGACTTGGAGTAGTTAAAAAAGAGAGATTCCTTGTGATTGGTTGCCAGGAAATGAAGCTAATTATGCAGCGCTTTCTTCCTTTTTTCACATATTCTTGTGGCTTTGACTTTTTTTTTTCCGTAGCTTTACTTTTTAATTACCAAACTTTCTGAGTTGTCTCGAAACCACTTAGAAAGAGCTGAAATATTTAGCACTAGTTTCGTTTCGGTGTGACAAATTGTTCTTTGGTTCAAAGAATGTATTATTTCAAGGAGGAGGGAAGTCAGACGCCAATTACTTAAAAAGTCTTCTGCTCGCTGGAAGTGAGGTCTGTACCATGGACCGGTTCATAGAAGACTTGTTTGAAGACTAATTAAAGAATAAGAATTTGCTTTTGCTCATTACACCTCCTTTGCGGCTGTCTTGACAATACTTGTGTCCTCTGGTTTGGTTGAGCCTTTTTCTGATTTGTCCGCCAGCAGCTCCTCGTTAAAATTCATGTCTGTAATTGCTAATTGGGAAAGAGGCGCGGTAATGGGCTGGTTCATGATTTTGATTTTAGTAGATAGGCTGTGACTACAGGTGTGTTTTTTCAAAATTTATAACATTTAAAACTAACCAGCTTTCAAAGGGTTTCTATTCTGCATTGAAATTGCTTCCACTGCACACTGTGAGCTTCTCACAGTGAGCATAAGAAGCTGCAGCAAGTCAGATGGAGCCGCCTCATTTTCTGGCTGCATCACCTATGCCATTCCCCTGCAGCCTGACTGTCCATAGCCATCAGTTTCATTGATTGGATTTGAGTTCTTTCAATCTTGAAGCTGCAGAATCACATGTGGGTGTTCTCAAAGGTGGTCTGCATGTAAATGTAACCGTCCTAGGAAGGTCCAGAATGAAATCCATACATCAAGGCAATTTGCATTCCAAAAAGCAGGCATCAGGACTGAGGGCTCCTGAATTAAATACCCTACCAGCTCTTTCCATCATGATCTGCCTGCATTGCAAAAAACAAAAATAATAAGTCTAAAATAAAGTATATATAAAAAAATAAAAGTAACAAAATGAGGCCAATTTAGGTCCAGGATAAATACATGAGCTTCTTTATCCATTCAGAGCCAATAATCTCACTGTTAAAACGCAAAATATTACCCTAATTTTATCTACTTTATTGACTGCAAAAAAATTTACCAAATTTCCAAAAGTTCAACATTTTGTGGCTGATTGACCTCCTATTGATGATACTTACATATTTCCGGGGTCAAACCCATTTGGTAGAGCCAACTGCTTAAGTCTATGGATGTTTTTAGTTTATAAAGGTGGTATTTTTTGTGCAAATTGTCATGCTTGGGCTACTTTAATAATAATAATAATAATAATAATACATTTCCCAGGATAGGGTTGACTCCTAACCCTGGACAGTTTTAGAGTAAATGGGACTATGGGCAAATCTGAAGTTGAACATTCCAGCTACTTGCACCCAATATCATTATGTCAAATGAAGACCTGGAGAAGGTGGGAAGGCCCAGTTTTCCTCCCCCTAAACTGTCCTTGCTGGTGATAAGTTACCTTCATGCATTAGGAGTCAGCTAATTATCTCATGCTAATTATAGCTCATAATGTCATTTATGGGTGCAATATTTGCAGCCTGCCTGCACTGTACAAAAACCCATATAAAGACTAGTTCATAAAATGGAAAGGGAGATTGGCAGCTAATTTATGACATTGTTGGGTAATAGTTTACATTGGATGCCTGAGCAGATGCATGGAGCGTTCCGTTCTTCAGCTTCATCCACACCCCATGCTGCTACTAGGTGTCTTCTTATTTCAAGGACACGCTAGCTGTAAGGATCAGGATGCAAACCTACAACAGTGACAATACTAAGCTGTAATACTGCTCAGATACCACATAGGGATGATACATTGAAAGATGGTTGTAGAATTCATTTTTTACAAGATTCTCCAAACCCCTCTGCAATTTTGTATTTCTGTTAGAAATGTTGGAATCACTGGGGTCCTATTTAGTGGCAATATTTGCCCTCCACAGTCTGAAGCAGGATTTGTTTGTTTATAGATAAAGCTAAATGCTCAGATTCCCTTCCCTATCACCCTCTCTCCTTCCTTTTCCTCCCCCAGCTATCCCCCCTTTAACCCTTATCCTTCTTCCCCTTTCTCTCCATCTCCTTTCTTCTATTATTGTGCCCTAATCTCTGCCACTCTTCCCTTTTCTTTTTTTCATCTTCTTCTTTTCTTCTCTCCCTCTTCCTCGCCCTTCTATCAGGGGTATAGTCATAAAAAAAGAAGAGGAGACACGATAATAGTAAAGACTATCCATGGCGAGCGCGCAGGGAGAGCCTATATGGGGGTCCCGAAAAAAGTGAGGGCGCGGCGTGCCTGCGCGTGCCTCACCCACTACACCCCTACCTCCTATAGTCTTCCTTTTTTTCCTTGTCCCACTTCTCTCACTTTATCTTGTTCACCCATCTTCCCTCTCTCTCTTTCTTCTTTTTGATATCTTAAGTTCCAAACAGACACTTTATTTTTTCCACCTGAGACAATCCTACGTGAGCGCCTTGGAAGAAAATCTAACATCAGTACAGGTTTCCCTGATGTTGTTTTGTGATCTGCTGTGCCAAATCACTAAATGACGGATGCTAAATGAATGCTAAATATTGCAGTCCCCTCAGACCCTGTACAGCAATCATTCCTAAAATTGTTCCTCAATTACAATCAATGATTGCTTCCAGAGATGATTATTGAGTGTCTGTCTCTCTGTATCTTTTTTCTTCTTTCAGTGTTTTCTTATCGTTTTCTATCTCCCTCCATCTATCACATCTTTCTTTCTTCCTTAGCTATACTTCTCTTTCTTATCTGTCTTTCTCTTTCCTCACTTTTTTTTATTTTCTCTCTTCCATTCTCTCTTTGTTTCATTCTTCCTGTGTCGTCTCTTCTCTCTCTCCTATTCTCAAGGTTTCCTCTTTCTCCCTTCTTCCCCTTTTTCTCTCTATATCCCTTCTCTCATCCTCCCTCGTTCTTCCTCTCATCTTTGCTCTTTTTCTGTCTCTTTCTCTATCTTCGTCTTTCTTCCTGCTATCTTGCTCTTTCTCCTTTTCTCCCTTTCACTTCCTACCCTCCTCTGTCCTTTTCCCTTCCTACTCTGTCTCTCTATACCTTTTTTTCTCCCTGCTTTCTCTCTCTTTCTTCTTTTAACTACAGGTAGTCCCCGAGTTAAGGACATCCGGCATACGGACGACTCCTAGATACAAACAGGGCTTCCCTGCTCTCTCATGTGCAGGATGGAGGCTTGAAGGAGGCAGTTTGCATGACTTGCAGAAGAAATCTTCTGCTAAACACAGCTGAGGTTGTGGGTGATCTTCGGGGGGTGAGCTTTTCTGCAGCCTCTTGTAACTCTTTAATACCCAAGACAAACTCTGCAGTTGTTTCTTTTTGCATATCAAAGCACAGCTTGCTCCAGAAGTTAATGAATGTCTAGGCTCCAGAAAGTTTTTTTCTTTTTACTTTGTGATTAACTCACAATGAGGATTTTATACAGTAACTGAACCACAATCCCTAATGATATGTTGAGACAAACATCTGTCCTAATTGCATTTATTAAAATATTGTACCTGTTCCAACTTACTCTCTTTTTGTCCTTCCGTCTCTCCCCTCTTCTCTCTCTTTCTCCTTCTATCCCTACCCTCTTCTCTCTCTTTCTCTTTCTATATCTCCTTACTTCTCTCTCTTTCTCCTTCTATCCCTCCCCTCTTCTCTCTCTCTCTCCTTCCGTCTCTCCCCTCTTCTCTCTCTCTCTCCTTCCGTCTCTCCCCTCTTCTCTCTCTTTCTCCTTCTATATCTCCTCTCTTCTCTCTCTTTCTCCTTCTATCCCTCCCCTCTTCTCTCTCTTTCTACTTCCGTCTCTCCCCTCTTCTCTCTCTTTCTACTTCCGTCTCCCCCCTCTTCTCTCTTTTTCTCCTTCTATCTCTCCTCTCTTCTCTCTCTTTCGCCTTCCGTCTCTCCCCTCTTCTCTCTCTTTCTCCTTCCGTCTCTCCCCTCTTCTCTCTTCTCTCCCTTCTTCTCTCTCTTTCTCCTTCTCTCTCTCCCCTCTTCTCTCTCTTTCTCCATCTGTCTCTCTCATCTTCTCTCTCTTGTCCTTTTCTCCTTTCTTTCCTCCCATTAACATTCCATCTGGTTAGAGAAGATCCCTGCCTGCGTTCCATGTCCCCAAGCTGTGACAACACACTTTCCCCGGCGCTGTGCCTGTCCCGGGCTCCTGCAATGCAGTGCCGCCATTGTGGGCTGTAACCTAAGTTAGGCCAAGAACCCGCTGCGCCTAACGTTCATCAGCCAGGGCCATAAAGCTGTTGTCTTGCTGAGGTAACGCGCGCCCATTATCCATTTTCAGCTTCTAAAATAAGAGGTAGTGGAAGCACTTTGGCAAACAGCTTGAGACAATGTTTTTCGCACCTCGGAGAAGAGGTAGGAGAGAATCAGAGGACATCAAACACAAGTCACGGGGTATCGTTCCTCTAGGCGGTGACACGGGTTCACAACTATGTCTCCGGCTCCATTTTAATGTTCTTGTCTAGCTGTTACAGCGCATTTCGGGGAAATGGAATTTCATTTTACAGCTTCAATCAGAGCAGAACAGAAAACGATAAGGATGAGCGTGGAGAGCGGCTTTATTCTTCTACGCGCGTTGTTACTTTAGGTGTTTCATTTCACAAAGTTCAAAGCTCCTGACTGCCGGCATTCCTGAAATGAATGGCGCTCTCAGTGTCATAGCGGAGGCTCTAGAATTTGGAATCTTGTGCAGGCTTGTTTCCATCGAGCAGCGAGGATATAATGACTACTATGGGCTGATCATTTCCTACTCCAAAAAAAAGTCTTGCCATCCATAAATCAACCATCCTATTACCTGGCCAGATTCAGCTGATTCCGTGCAGCCAGTACAAGATACAACAGCCAAACATAACCAGGGAAGGAGTAGAGAGGAGCCTGGTGGAGGATTTCCATTTCTGCAAATATTGAATTGTAAAACTATTATGAGACTACTTGGGAGAAATGCGTTAGCATCAATGGGAAAGGTGACATTAAAGTGATTTCTAGGGGCTGATCATTTCCTACTCTAAAAAAAGTCTTGCCATCCATTAATCTGGTGGAGAATTTCCATTTCTGCACAAATTAAGTTAAAAAAGAAAATGATGTTGCCACTTGGGCAAAAAGCATTAGTCTCAATGGTAGAGGTGACATTAAAGTGGTTTCTAGGGTGCAATGGGTTTTATTTGGCTTTTGGGAGTTACAGAAGGGCCTACTTATGGCTAAATGTAATCAAAAACACAGAGAAAAGATTCAGTTCTATGGGAATGGAGGTGAGTAGAAATCACTCTGCTGTATCCTCCTTCTCCATGGGAAATGGCAGGAAATCCCAATGGGCATCACCAATGTCGAGAGACCACTGTACATCGTACAACAAGTACAAGATAGAACACCCAAATATAACCAGGGAAGGAGTATGGATGAGCCTAATAGAGAGTTTCTATTTCTGAAAAAAATCTAATAAAGAAAGAAAATGCTTTTGGGCGAAATGCGTAAGAGTCAATAGGAAAGGTGGGATTAAAGTGATTTCTGGGGTGGAATGGGTTTATTGACCAAAGGTGATCAGCAATATGGAGATGAAACACAAATTCAGGTTCCATTGGCATGGTAGTTGTTCCTGACACAATGTTCAATTCTATGGAAATGAAAGGGGAAAGACACGTAGGAAGCACTGCTGCATCCTCCTCTTCCATAGTAAATGGTAGGAAATGCCACAGTGGATCACTGAGAAATATCGGGGGACCATTGTACACCGTACAACCAGTACAAGATACAACACGCAAACATAACCAGGGAAGGTCTAGAGAGGAGTCTGATGGAGAGTTTTAATTTCTGTAAATATTAATTTGTTAAAAAATAATGTGGCCACTTGGGCAAAATGCGTTAGCATCAATAGAAAAGGTGACAATAAAGTGGTTTTTAGGGTAAATTGGGTTTTATTTGGCTTTTAGGAGTTACAGAAGCTTTTGTTTAAGGCTAAAGATGATCAGCAATATGAGATGAAACACAAATTCAGGCTACAACTGGTATGGTAATTGCTCATGACACAAAGTGCTTTATTAAAATAAAGCTGCAAACAGATGGGAAATATTTTTATGATTTTTCATGATTGTTTCCAGTGTCAGTAAAACAGACGATTGCTGTACACAATTCACTGTTCAGTTCAATGGAGAGGAGAGGGAGAGGATGAGGAGGAAGCTCCCTGCTGCATCTTCCCCCTCCATAGGAGATGCAATGGCAGATTGGTAAACAATGTCAGGGAATCACAAAGTACACTTTGCCCAAGACGATCACGACTGTTTATCGCAGACGACTATTATCTGATGTGAATAGCTTAATGCAAACCTGTGCTTTGGATCCTACACGTTGTCATTGTTTGCTGAAAATGTTGGCGTTACTGGGGACTGCACACTCAATAGTCCTGGACTGGTCCATTACAAAAGGGGTACATCCCTGATTTTGGTAAAATGGACCATGCAATGCTGATTTCCCCTCTTATCAGTGGCAGATGTAGCCAAAAGGGGGCGCCAGTGCAGAACAGACTTGCCCACCTGGCTTGGGGCCCCTGGCTGAAGAGGGTCCGGGGCTCCCATGCAGTTATACACTTTGCAGCAATAACAAAGTGGACCTGTCTCAAGCCAGAATCCCCCCCAATTTTACATTAAAACGATTTTGGGAAAGCACAGTGAAGGATTATGGGAAATACTCTCCACACGGCAATCACAGCGGCAGAATTTTTCTTGTTTTTTGAATTGTTGGTGTTTTGAGTAGTTTTTTTTCAGGCTGGAAAGTAACCATGACAATTGCATTAAACCAGAGACTGTCCCCCAAGGAAACTTTGCTACCTGCAGCGTGGCTCGGCAGCCCTCAAAGCGACTCACGCTTGTTATCGCTTTGTAGAGAGAGAGAGCGAAAGAGAGAATATAAAAGAAAATTGATTTGATATGTTCTATGAATTTCGATCACTCACTAGATTAGAAAGAAAGTAAATTAAAAAAAAAATGAAATGAGAAATAAAAATTCATCCGTGCGGAGGTACGCCGATGGGGCTGGGGGTGGATGCCATAGAGCGGAAGGGAAGCTAATTGAATGGAAGTCAGCCGGCTTGGTATAAAGGAATCCGGAATATAACAAATCTCCTGTGGAAGAAGCCTCCGATTGAAGCTTCTCCATCTCCAGGGTCAGGCACTAGTTTCAATGAGCAGGTGACATTTTAATTGGACCTGGATCAGATCCATTCCAGGTTTGCTGGATCACGCAGGTTATCTCATGATAGTCTATCTTCTCCAGTCTTGGAGAGCTTTATTAAATTAGACAGCATGGTGGCTCAGTGGTTAGCACTCCAAGGTTTGAATCTTGGTCAGGACACTATCTGCATGGAGTTTGCAGGCTCTCCCTATGTTTGTGTGGGTTTCCCCCAGGTACTCCGGTTTTCCCCCACATTACAAAAACATTCAGTTAGGTTAATTGGCTTCCCCCAAAATTAACCTTAGACTGTATTAAAGACATATGACTATGGTAGGGACATTAGGTTGTGAGCTCCTTTGAAGGACAGTTAGTGACATGACTTGGGGTTTGTACTAAGCTGCAATATATGATGGTGCTATATAAATACTGTGTAATAATAAAATGGGTTCACCAACTTAGTGACAATAGGGGGCGATACTGATCACAAGCCTGAGCTGGCTTTAACCCCACACAAAAGGGGAATGGAGGCACTTGTCATTTGCACTGCCATCCCAAAGGGGTGAGGCTGTGAAACCTGTTTGGGGGGGGGGGGGGGGAGTTCAGAGAAAAGCCTGAAGTGCCGCATTCAACTAAAATATTCATATAGTTCATAGGGTAATACATTTTTTTTTTTTTTTACAATACATATAGTGCAGTTGCCACAAAGCATAGTAAGTTTTCCAAAAATACTATATCAGTAGCTATATGCTTTCCGGGTGTTCTCTCTTTCATTGAAACGCCATACTGACTTGTATGAACAAAGGAAGGGGGGTGGAGTCATCCCACTGACTTATATAGCTGTCTATACAAATTTCAACTTGAGCTACTGAACACTGTAATCAATAATTCTGGAAAATGGCAAACAAAGCCTCTATGCTAAAAACAAATGAAAAGATTGCATGTTTGACTTATTTGATCAATATTTTTAATATTGTGTCCTTTTTATTCCTTATTTAATGTACAGTACTACGTAATATGTTAGTGCTATATAAATACTGTTTATTATTAATAATAATAAAAATCTACCAATCTAAATTGTCTACTTAGAGCATAGCCCATCCTTCGACTTTCAAAAAAGAAGCAAAGGACGCATTTAAAAACCTAATGAAGGTGAAAAGGGAGAAGCAATGGTTTCCCCCCCGTCGCACGAGAACAAAGCGCGATGCTCTTTGTGATCTCCGAAGGTTTTTCTGTAAATTACAGCATTAGATCAGCTCTGACCAAACAGCTTCGGTGTCCTTGTAATTTAAGGGGTGTCAAGAAAACCATTAAATGGCACAGAGAGCGGGGGAGGGGGCGGCGTTTAATCCCTTGTTACCTTGTCATTTTCTTTTTAAAGTCTTCTCAGACACACAAACAGAATCTGGAGGATGTGTGAGAGCCATCAGATCACAGAGATCTGACAGCCGGGTGGAATGTTTTTATGCTTTGCATTGTATCTTCCATATGTTTGGTATTACATTGTATACTTTTATAACTTTTAAATTCTGACCCCAACCTTCTGTAAGAGGGGAGCACAGAATAGATTCATGGCTGATGTCTGTGTCTAAAGATGCCATTGGTCTTTTCTCAGTAGCTATAAACTATCAGGAGTATGTAGTGTATAGCACAGCTTATAGAGTATAGCAGTTAGGGATAAGTAAACTGCAACAAACAGAAAAACAGCAGTGCAGCAGTCACATTTGTAATAGATGAGGATTACAGGATGCAGGGGCCAGGACTATGTAATAAAGAACAAAGCAATAGTCAGGATAATGCAACATACAGCACAACTTACACAGTGTACTGGTTATGAGTATGTATAGCACAGCAATTAGGATTAGATAACTAACAAGATAGAGTAAAGCATTCAGTAGTCACATGTGTAATGTATGAGGATTACAGAGTGCAGGGGCCAGGACTATGTAACAAAGAACAAAGCAATAGTCAGGCAAATGTAACATACAGCACAACTTACACAGTGCACTGGTTATGAGTATGTACAGCACAGCAATTAGGGATAAGTAAAACATGCAGCAGTCTCATGTGTAATGTATGAGAATTGCAGAGTGCAGGGGTCAGGACTGTGTAATATACAACATAGAATTAGTCAGGACTATGTAACATACAGCACATCTTACACAGTGCCCTGGTTATGAGTATGTACAGCACAGCAATCAGGGATTTGTAAACTGTAACAATATAGAAAAACATGCAGCAGTCACATGTGTAATGTATGAGGATTGCAGAATGCAGGGGTCAGGACTGTGTATTATACAACATAGCAATAGTCAGGACTATGTAACATACAGCACAACTTACACAGAACACTGGTTATGAGTATGCACAGCAGTTAGGAATAGGTAACTAACAATATCAAAAAAAGAATTTACCAGTCACATGTATAATGTATGAGGATTACAAAGTGCAGGGGTCAGCACTATGTAATATACAACATAGCAATAGTCAGGGTTATGTAGTATGCAGCGCCACTTACATGTCATGAATATGCACAGTGTACAGAGTACAGCAGTTAGGAATAGGTAAAGTATAACACAGAATAAAGTATACAGCAGTCACTTATGTAATGTATGATGATTACAGAGTGCAGGGGTCAGGAATGTGTATAATACAACATAGCAATAGTCAGGACTATGTAACATACAGCACAATTTACTCAGTGTACAGGTAGTGAGTATGTACAGCACAGCAGTTAGGAATACGTAACCTACGTATATAGTCAAGAATTCATCTGTCACATATGTAATGTATGAGGATTACAGGGTGCAGGAATCAGGGTTGGATAATATAGAATATATCAAAAGTCAGGACAATATAACATTCAACACAATTTACACAATGCACAGCACAGCAGTTGGGAATAAGTAAACTGAGATTTATATTAAATCCTGCAAACTATTATAATTATAACTATATAATGCAATCCAGGAGTCAGGTGTATGTAATGTACAACATAGTATGAGGTGTAAGCCTCAGGACTATGTAATATACAGCCAAGCATGAATCTCAAGAAGAAGGGCTATGTAATTTATAGCACAGCATGAGGCACAAACATTAGGACTGTATGACACAATTAACACAGTGCACTGGTATTAAGTATGTAATGTACAGCACAACATATAGAATACAGCAGTTAGATAAGGGTGTAGTAAAAGATGCCACAGTCAGCATATAAAACAATTAGCTGTATAGTGGAGGGCTCAGGACTTTGCATGGTACAACATGGAGAAGAGTTCAAGGGTTAGGACCATGTAATGTACAACACAGGGTGTAACATATAGCACTAGCTATGAGTATGCCACGTACAACACAGTGTGTACAGAGAGTGCAAAGGTAAGAAGTATACATGTACTGACAATTACATCTGTGGTCAGTGGGAGGGAGAATGTCCTTTATATTGCAGACAAGGAGTAAAAGGCCGACTGATGATGGGGTCAAAGGGAAGTATCCTACCCTTCAAATTGATGATCAGTACAAATAATAATGTAGCGCTGTACATTAAATAGGGGTTGCAAATGACAGACAGATACAGACAGTGACACAGGAGGAGGAGAGGACCCTGCCCTGAACAATCTAGGAGGTAGGGGAAGTATCACACAATAGGAGGGGGGGTATGGAATGATGGGAAGTAGTGAGGGTTTTAAGAGACAGAAGATAGGTAGGTGACTTTTGGGTTTTAGGGGCTCTTTGGAATAAGCAGAAAGTAGGAGCAAGCTGAATATGACAAGGAAGTCCATTCCAGAGAGTCGGTGCAACTCTAGAAAAGTCTTAGAGTGGTGTGTGTGAGGAGGTTATGAGTGAGGAAGTCATTAATAGGTAATTGGAGGAGCGAAGAAAGTTGCATAGGGAAGAAAAGGGGGCAAAAGAAAAACTGCACCACCTAGTGTGCATATTGTGGATAACAATTTACCAAACACCCACAAAAATACAGGCGATATAATGAAATATGCCCCTGATGGTGATCAGTATAGATGTCCTCGTGGGACCCTTGTATTCAGAATTACCTAAGCATTGATCAATTTACACCAATATACAAGGAAACACTCACAACCCATCAATAAATAAAGCTAAAACCCCCTGAGGGAGAGTATGGGTTTTGGGGGAAGTAGTCAGCACCTTAATCTGTATTTGATCTATGAAGTCTCCTGGTTGGAGTCGCACTGTAGTCCAAAGTGAAGTAATTGACTCGAGGTGACAGGCGCACATTTAGCTCCATTGTAAACACAACTTCATTTTTCAATGTGCTCTATAATCAAGATGACAGCGTGCTGCAGGAACGGACTTTGTGTTTAAGCTTCCTTGATGTGATTCACCCAAAAAAAAAATCTTTAGTTTGACTGATGTTATTTTGTCTGCACCTATTTTGCCTTCCTGTATGAAACACTTTAGCGTTTCAAGTTCATTCTCCCGTTTCGGGGCACATTGTCTCCATTTAGGAAGTTTCCTTTAACATTGAGTGCAGAGGACATGAGATGATGAATGATTCCCCTTAGCTATGTGAATGTGTAGCGGCTTGCCTGCTTCTGGTCTGTATTTCATACTACTTAGGATCGCAGCGCTCCATTGACGCCGATGTCAGGCAAGGTTATCATGGCCGATGTAGCTCTATGTGTTGGGGGAAATGAGGACAGAGATATTAATATTATTAATAAACAGGATTTATATAGCACCAACATATTACGCAGCGCTGTACATTAAATAGGGGTTGCAAATAACAGATGAATACAGACAGGGACACAGGGTGAGGAGGGGACCCTGCCCCGAAGAGCTTACAATCTAGGAGGTGGGAGATGTAGCACACAATAGGAGGGGATATGGAATGGTGGGAAGTAGTGAGGGTATTAAGAGATAGAAGACGGGTAGGTGAGTTTGTAAAAATGGGTTTTTAGTGCTCTTTTATACATGGATGGTTTCATTTTAACAGGTCTATTTATAACTATTTTCACTCAAGATTCACCCAACGTTGATTAATTTTTTCTTTTTTAAATCCAATGTAAAAAATGTTTGATCCTTTGGTGAATCTCTCTCTCACTATGTCATCACCCAATATTATTGCTCTAGGACAGGACCAAAGAACACCTTTTCCTTCTAATATAGGAGAGAAAATAATATAACCAATAGGAGAGCAGCTCATAGGATTTCTGGCAGGATCTAGACACAGCCTTTTCTGTGGGTTGAGCAGTGTCATCCCTGCCCTGTTGCTAGACTAGGTAACCCTTTACGCCGTCTGCATGCTCACAGCACGGGGTATTCTTGTTCTGTAGTCTCAGAACTAGGAGGGTAATAAGGCTCTTTGGATGACACAGGAAGTGTGAACAGGACAGCACTTCATTTTTGACATGTTCAATGGACTTAGAGCCCCACTGCTGGACTCAGCCAGCAGTGGGGCCCCCGTGCAGAACTGACTAGGGGCCCTTACGAAACTGACTTGGGACTCTTTTGGGGGCACCAATTGGCTAAGGAGACCTTTGTGCAGCAGCAAACTTTGCACCTCCCTAAATCCGCCAATGCCTTTACCTATTGAAGTCTCTCCCAGCGGTATGTCATTTCTCTTTATTTTTTGAGATGATCACATGATGGACTGGACTTTGGTCTTTTCCCATTGGTGGCCAATCATCCATAGGCTTGCAGGGCTACATGCTCAGTGGGCGGGGCTATGACACCCTGCACTCCAATCTTCTCCTCCCAGTGATTATGGGTTTCATTCAACTCATAAAACTGAGGACATCTTGTGGCAAATACAGGTAGTGCAGTTAACAATTTTGAATTAAAATCATGTTTTACAAAAAAAAAATTCCAGGGGGGCGTTTAAAATACAAGTTGGACTTTAATTAGGTAAATAGAGAGACCTAGCATACAAATGACAGCTTCATTGCTGCGTGACAGGTACACTTAATTTTTTTTATTGCTGAATCTTTAATGAGCTGGCTCTGAGTACAGAAGTCATTACAAACCTGCAATAAAGCGATGTGACTTTGTTCTTCGTTCAGACTTTCCAGCTACCGCAGGCCTGCTCTATGTCATCCAAAACTCTGCTAGTCCTCCCTCCATCTTGTGCCAAGAAGGAAAACTATACGACGGCTTCTTTGGCAGCAGATATATTGTCTTGTTCTACTCAGAGATTTTTTTTAACTTTGGCAGCCGCGTAGGTTTTTTTTTTCAGTACAAATAAATGTCAGCTGATGCTTATTTTGGGGGGATTGGAGGCAGAGATGGAAAAGTGATTACTGCTAAGAACACATGAGAAGAAATAAAGTCGGAGCCAAATAATCAGACGGCAGCGGCTGGCTGGTAATAAAACCTGCGGAATGGGGTGATGGTGTGGCCCCTTGTTGGGTCCTATTGAAAGGGATCTCCGTGTGCAATAAATGCCATAATAATACTCAATAGAGAGAAAAGTGCAAAATGCTCCATAGCAGTCTAAAAATCAGCGCACCCTTGCCCTGCCTTGCACAACCAAGAGGACCTTAAGAAGAAATAACACCACATTGCACAATGCGTGATATGCACGTTTTCATTATGCAGTCCAGTATGTAGTGGAAGACAGCACCGGTGTACAGGTTTGCTGGATCACCCAGATTTATCCATGGTAGCTTTTCTTCTCTAGTCTTGGAGAGCTTTAATAAATCAGACCCAATTTATTGCATTTAGGCAATTAGAAATTTCTGTACCCACACCCCCATATCTATAAGTTCCACTATACCAAAGTTAGGATCTTTTGATCGGGTCTGGGTACAGGATTACCCCTTGTCTCCTTGATGGCGGCCAAGAAATGGCACCGCATTACACAAAGTGCGGTATGCACATATTCTTGCAATGCCTATATATGAATGAGCCGGCTGCAACTGTTTGACAAGCTTGGTGGTAGCGGATTAGTCATGCTCAATCCAATATGGCGGCCCACATGACCGTGCTTCTTTCCATCAGATATCCACATCCATTTGGCACATAGAGCAATGGAAATAAATCATGATAGTCAATCTTCTTCAGTCTTGGAGAGCTTTATTAAATCAGACCCAATGTGTTGCATGCAGGCAATCAGAAATTTCTGGGTCTCATTAGGGTCTCCCTGTGATGGCGGCCCTGGGTGCATTAATGCACCAGCGCAGCTCTTTTATTTCAAATGGGCTGGCAGCACAGCTCTAATTCAATCACTTGTCATTCATTCTTTGTTACGTTTCAGTGCTGCTGATCTCCTGCAGCTTCCTTGCAGACCCTCTCTGCCTATATGCACCGCAACTCTGATTGCATGGCATCAGGGTGGGTTTTCTGCTGGTAACAACACAGAAACATGGCTGAATAATGCGTGCTATTGGCCACAGAAGCCTGATAGAGTGACAACACAGGGACACAAATGAGAGACAGGAGCAGAGTGTTGTCACCCTGTAACAGGAAGTGCCTGAGCAAGAAGCTTCATGGCAGGATTACCTGGAATTAAATGAGAGCAGCCCCTCCTATAGATAATCCATTGACTAACGCATCGCACCAATGTGGATAATCATGGGATCTATTACTCAGAAGCTTCTCCGGTCCCAGTGGCAACCATCATTCTCCCATGCAGCTACAGATCATTTAAAGAGGAGCAGCAGTCAGACCGAGGGCCAAAAAGCATGCGGCCTGAAAATCCCATCATAAAGATGTGGTTTGTAGCGGATGGCGAGAGGCAGAACACGACGGCTGATAAGGAAAAAAAAAAAGTTTTCATTTCATATTTTATCAGAAGAGAAAGATACATGGTGAGCGCTTTCTTCCCAATACGCATCAAAGTAAACAGATGATTTGTATTCTATACGCATGCCCCAGATATTTGCGATCAAATTGTTACTTTTGCATGAAATTAAATTTGTCATCAGCGCTGTTTGTTAGAGGAACCTTTAAATGGCGAGAATTATTGGGAGAAACTCAGATTTAATTAACAAGAAGATCGTTATTATAAATACTGAAATCCCTGGGGGTCCATTTACAGATTTACATTGCGGGTGCTAAATTATAGGGGCCATTTAGATCTATGGGCTGGGTGATGCATGGTATATTGCATGTTAATGTGTGTTGAAATAAAGTTTGGCTTTGAAAGTAAGTGAGCAAGCAAATCTTATTGGGACAGGTGATGAAGAAAACATACTCACCTGTCTGATCACTGCCTCTATCTGTCCAAAAACACCTTGATAGGGATCACATGCTGGCTTCTCCTGCGGCTGCACACTTGCATGGGAGTTGCATCGTTTTGTCCCCGGATTGAGACCAGGTAAATGCTATTATGTTATGGTTATGTCATGGTAAAAGGGACATTCCCTGTCCCCTTCTGCAATAATGAACCTGCCTGGTTGCAATCTAGTTAATTTTTGGGTTTAGTTCCACATTTCATGCATCTATTTTGTGCCCAGTTCCACTTTCAGCTGTGCCACCTATTTTCCAAGGATAAATTCTGGGGGAGCCAAATAATCTAACTGAATATTTTTGGAGGTGAGGAGGAAACCAGAGTGTCCCAGGAGGAAACCCCTCAGGAATGCAGGGAGAACATGCAAACTCCTTGCATATAAAACACTGGCCAGGATTTAAACCCAGGACCTAATGCTGCAGAGGTGAGGGTGCAAGTCAGCCATCCTGACCTTTTTTTTTCAACCCATCACCATGCCCTGCAGCATGCCCAAAGAATGTCTTGGCACATGGTGCCCAATGCACTAAGGCTACGTACACATGGCAGAGGATTCTGATCTGATAATTCCATCAGGGCTAGTATTGGACAAGAATCTGGCCTGTGTACATCGCTTGTTGTTTGTCACTCACAGATTCATCCTGGCTGATCCACAAATGACGAACGATCATAATGGAAGTGAAGGGGAGAGAGCACAGCAGGGTGCTGCACTGACATAATGGAAGTGAAGGGAAGAGAGCACAGTGGGGTGCTGCAATGACATACTGGAAGTGAAGGGGAGAGAGCACAGTGGGGTACCGCTCCGTCGTTCTTTTTGTCCTTGGAAAGGATCGTGAAAGATCCTTTCCAAGGACAATTATTGCATGTGTGTACCCAGCATTAGGCAATGGACCTGTGTTGTGAGTTCAGTGGCTAGCCCTCTCACCTCTGCAGCAATGCATCCTAATGCATGTTTGCATGCACTCCCCCCTTTGCTGTGGATTACCTCCGGGCATCCAGTTTCACCCCACACCTCCAAATCTATGCAGTTAGGTTTATTGGCTCCCCCCAGGCCATAGCTACCCTAGAATTGCAATGCCAGCTATCATGCGACATACCATATACCACCCACTCTCATAGATCCCATGGCCCCTAAAAAATGAGCACCCCCAATGCAAACCTCTAAACAGCCCACTCGGGGGTTTCAGTTTTTTAAAATAATGACCTTTTCTTTAATTGATTCCAAATTCCTATTAATTCCCATAATTTTATAGGTCCGATAAAGGTTCCTGCGCCAACAGACGCTGATGACAAATTTAATTTCATGCAAAGGTAACAAATCGATTGCGAATATCTGCTGCATGCGTATAGAATATAAATCATCTATTTACTTTGATGCGTATTGGGAGAAAAGACTTAGTTGTTTCACCGTGTAACTTATAAAACAAAAAATGATTCTTTTTTTTTTATGCAGCATTGGCAGCCCATTTATTTTCTATGGGGTTGCATTATTGCAATGCATGATAGCATGCAACGTAATGTATTATGTAGATCTGAATGAGCCCTAAAAGTCAGGGCAATAAAAAAATAATAAATCCATTCATTTATGTTTTATCTGTTGAAAGACTTAACAGGTAAAGGAAAATGCACTCGGACTTTAAGGTTGTAGTGTGACAACGTGCTGCATTTCTTGCGGAATGACTGGTGTCAGCACTTCCCGGTTGTCCTTCACTAAACTAGAGACCCCCTCCCTTGTCCTCATCTCCATTATCAGTCTAATCACAGTCTACTTATCCTAAAGTTCCACAATAAGAACTAGATTGTAAGCTCTTCTGGGCAGGGTCCTCTCCTCCTCCTGTGTCACTCGCTGTGTCTGTCTGTTTGTCACTTGCAACCTATATTTTATGTACAGCACTACGTAATATGTTGGCGCTAAATAAATACTGTAAAATTATAAAGTGGGGTAAGTGTGGCATGGATAACACAGGAAGTGTGCACAGGACTTCTCCAAATTTTGGGCTTGATGTTTTATTGCCCCCATTAATAAACTTTTTCAGACTAGTCCTTGTTTAATTAAAACAAATGATGTACAGAAGAGGATCTTTTCAAAAAGTTAACCCCCCCCCTTTAGGTGTCACCTTATTTCCTGTTCTGGTGACAACTGTAACATTTTGCTCATTTGAGACTTTTTTTGGGTCTCAGAACAAACAGATATGATGGCTGGGTAATTTTTTTTTTCTTAAATGCAGTCAGTGTGATCCAGCTTAGCAGAAAATGTATAAAATAATGGAAAGCATGCGCAGGTAATCCGCGGCGCTGGGGAGCGAGCAGCACACTGCGTCCATTGTCTCGGTGCAAGATGATATGTCATAGGGATTAGGCAGACTAATATATTCTGCAACCACTCTACGGATTCATGGCAGAGAAAAAAAACATGATTGCTTTACAAGTGAAGCTGCAGATTCAGGAGGGAGGGAAGCTGCTGTGCTGCGGGTCGGGTATGGCCAGCCTGCAGTCTTCTAGAGGTTTGGGAACCAGAAGTCCCAGCATGCTGTCATGTTTTCACATCTGAAAATTGTTTTTGGCATGTTGATTCTTTAGCTTCAATGCTTGGACAGACCTAGAAAATTATTATTATTATTAATTAACCATAGCACCAACATATTAAGCAGCATTGTACATTAAATTCTAGTACATCAGTGGTTAGCACTCTGGCCTATGCAGAGCTAGGTCCCAGGTTCGAATCCCGGCCAGGACACTATCTGCATGGAGTTTGCAGGTTCTCCTCGTGATTGTTTGGGTTTCCTCCCACATTCCAAATACATCTGTTTAGTTTATTTGGCTTCTCCCCAAATTGACCTTACACTGTGGTAATGATATATGTCTATAGTGCGACATTAGATTGTGAGCTTCTTTGAGGGACAGCTTGTCACATGATTATGGACTTTGTACAGCGCTGCATAATATGTTGACGATATATAAATACTAAGTAATGATAGACATTCAGAATTTTTCTTAACTTTTCGTATTCCCAGCATGCTTGTGATATAGAAGACAGGGCCAGAAAATTAGCATTTTTAGCAATGGCTGCCCATATAAAGACTTAAAGGAACTCGGTCATGGTGGCTGCCATTTCTGTAAATTCCTATTGAGAATGCTAGTTCCCTGGCTGTCATGCTGATGCTTTGATTTGGATTGCTGACCCTGAAAAAGAATATATAGAAGGAATTCTGGAACAGCTGGCAAACACAGCCAGGGAAATAGCATTTCCTTCAGAAGGCCACCAATGGCAGCTTGCATACTTACCTTGTGACAATGCCACTTAAAGGCACCTAGGGTGGCTATGATTGCTTAGCGCCTCCTAGAAATTCTAGCTGTCAGTCCATCATGTGGATCCTTTGCTTTCACATTTTTGGGTTCTGCTCCCGGACAGTCAAGTGGATCAGGAATTCTGACCAAATCTCTGCCCATTTTCCCATGTCAGGGTATTTGTAGAGGCAGCCAGGTGACACGCATTTTCAAAATCTGGCCTGCAATGTCAGAGTGCCATAAACACGCATCCTCTGACAGCTGTGGCACTGGCAGGAAAAATCCCGGACGGGAACTGCAATGACCTCAGAGCACAGAGAGGGTAAAGCTCTGAATTCTGCTCTTTTCTCTTCCAGCTGCCTGCAATGCCGGAATTTGCTTCAATGGTGGGAATTGTGTGGAGGGATCATCCCAGCGCTGCGTCTGTCCATCCGGATTTCAGGGGCCACGCTGCCAGTACGGTAAGTGACACCAATGTTATGTCAACACAGAGATTTACACCCGGGGTACAGGACAAGAGAAGTGGTACTGAGCAGAGTCCATACATACAGAATAAGAACAGATACTGAGAATTACACCCGGGGTACAGGACAAGAGAAGTGGTACTGAGCAGAGTCCATACATACAGAATAGGAATAGATACAAAGAATTACACCCGGGGTACGGGACAAGAGAAGTAGTACTGCAGTGTAAAGAACAAGAAGTAGTACTGAGCAGAGTCCATGCATACAGAATACGAATAGATACAAAGAATTACTGAGAACTATACACAGAGATACTGAGAACTATACACAGCATACAGGACAAGAGAAGTAGTACTGTGCAAGGTCCATACATACAGGTCTATGAAGGAGTGGGGGGAAGACCTAAAGTTTACTCAGACAAGGCATATGGGGTCCCCCAAACAATTCCCAATGTAAACCGAGAAACAATCTATATCATTATATCTGTGGTGAAATATTATCCCTGGCATGCAAGGTGGCCATGTGCAATAAATTGTTTGTTCCTGGTGATAGATTTCATTATGTCTGAGCTCAGATGGATCAAATCATTAGAGATCAGGAAAACGCTGAATTGTGGAATGATCAGAATCTCTGAATTCTGTTCCAGGAAAACATTCTGATTTTATTGTTTCTTTGATGTGATGTGATTTATTTTAGAAGTGTTTTGTACATAATATTGTAAATATTGTGATATGTTATGTTGTATTATATTTTGTTTGTTTTTACAATAAAAATATCCATACATACAGAATAAGAACAGATACTGAGAATTACACCCAGGGTACAGGACAAGAGAAGTAGTACAGTCCATATATACAGGATAAGACAGAACCAACCCCCGGGTTCCTTTATGCCTGGCATATGTGTGCCACTCAACAATTCGGTTCACTCTTCTTGCTGCGTTTTTCATAAAAGGAAACAAATAACATAAAGAAGTTCTCCTATGAATTCTGATTGCTGGGCAGAGTTGGGAACACAGAGTTCCCCAGACACAGCAGAGTACCCAGCCCATGGACATCATTCCAAATCCAGAATATCACCCTGGCAAACCCTGCACGCCTGCTTCTCATACACCACACAAGAGTTAAACCCCTCCAATTCTATTTGCTTTTTTATTAAATAAAGAAAAATCTGGCAGATTATTTTTCCAGATAGCTGCAGTCACCATTATAGACAATTACACTTTCCTCTCTCTCTTCAATTTACATTTCAATTTGCTGTTATCAAACGTGCGTGAAGATGGAAAAGTGGATCCTGTGCACTGGTAAGTCGTGTCTACATTCAAAACACAAGCACGGGTTGCACATTTCATGTATCGGAATGTGGATCGCCCTGCAGACGCCATCTTGCTTTGGGTTTTGTTGCCCAAAAGTGCTGGGTAGGTTGGCACAAGTAAATGGGAGGGATGAACATACATTATGATATCGCTGTGGTTGCATTTGATAGAGGTGACATTTGCTTTCTGAGGTCTCTATCAATATTTGGAGAATAAAAAGCACATTGCACAGAGAGGTGATGTGTGGTGGCAGCTTTGCCAGCAGGAACTAATGTTTTATTGGAGGCACTTAGGTCCAATTCCTTTATTAGTATTTGGGCTGTGTTGTTCCAGCAGGACATGCATCTAAATCAGTGCTAGAAGTGTTCTTTATATTATATCTGATTATACTGAAGGTGCCTCCTGGGGGCAATGCAAGACCCTCACCCCAGGGTTGGCATCATGGCAGTAAAAACATAGTTCTGCCAGGATAAGGCAAAGACATCCAGAGTTCACCTTGACTATGTTGCAGTTGGGATCCAATGCCAAGTCTTGGCTGGAGTTCTGGTGCCACAACCAATGTGGTGACATTTCTCAGGATTGGTCACATTACTTGGCATTTGAGCAGCATGGCAATTCACTAGTGCCCAGCCCTCCAGTGCAGTTTCCAGGTATCCTTGGGCTCCTCTGAACCTTTGAATGATTCTGCTCTGTGCTCCAGTGATCCTGAAACTTCTTATGACCCTTTGCGCTCCGGTGACGCTTTGTGCTTGGGTGACCCATGGTGCTCCGGTGACCCTTGGTGCTCTGTAGGGGCAAATGTAGCCAACAGTGGACTTTGCAGAACTAATTTTGGCCCCCCTGCTGGAATAACTTGAAATGGCCTCCTGTTTGCTGAGAGGGGTCATGGGCCCTTGTGCAGTGGCACATTTTGCACGTCTCTATGTCTGCCCTGGGTGCTCTGACAATCCTTTGTTATATAGTGTGTTTGTTCTTGAATGAGCCACATCCAGAAGAATGGAGAAGACAGAAGAAGATGCCGCTGCTTTGCACTTCCTCCGTGCTGGGACAATATAGGGTCCCGGAATGGCACCAGACTTTAAACTGACCTGAGATGGGCAAACTTCTCATTGCTTGAGGAACCCTGGTTGGGAAATACTGTCTTATCCAGTGCCTTTAATCACACAAGGAAGCCGCAATCCGCGCTTCCATAGTTTATTTCAAATTCTGTTCTGCATTTGTATTTGATGGCATTAACAGGCCATTAATGTGCTGCCATTAAATGCGATAAAAACAGATCGTAGACCTCCAGATGTGCCATCCGCCCCTCCACCCTTCCAGATGGTGCGCTTGTCACTGACGGCAGATCGCCAGCTAACAGCGCGCCTGGGAGCTCTCAAGTCGCCATCCATACAAACAGATTAGGAAAACATTCAGCAGGGCGGCGGTGGAGGGGAAATTCCCCCTTGTGAGCTCGGAGTATTTTTCTTGTTGTATTTATCAGCTCCTGTGAGTGGCGGATTTAACGTTTATTCATCCCGACTTCTGAGACGTCCAAAGATATTCATTTCATGTGTGCTGCATATGTTGTGCCAGAAATATAGCAATAAAAGTGGACCTGTCATGTAAATTTACAATTTGAGCTGCAGTATGGTGACTGAGATGTCATTAGTCTGCTGCAGACAAGGGAAAGCATTTGCTCAATCTCCTCACCCGTAGTGCACAGACTGCAAAATAGTAACTTCCTGGAAACAGCTTTTGGGCTCATGTCAAAGGATCAGTTCAGGAATCTTCTGAGCTCAATTAAAAATTAACAGGTGCATTTGACCTGCAGATGACCTCCTTCTCAATTGATTTTGTCTTGTTTCAAGACAGTTTGCATTACCATAAAAGTGAACAATGTAACGTATAGCACAGTGTACATTGTAGAATGATGTAGAGTATATAAAGTACATCACAATGTACAGAGAAGAGCAATAGAGAGCATAGAATGTATAACACAGTGTTCAGAGGGCAGTGATGTGGAATATATAATGACCGGTAGCTCAGTTGTACAAAACAAGCAATACATGAGTATATATTGTACAGCACAGGAAACAAGGTAGAGTGATGTGTATCTAATGGGCTTGATTTAATAAAGCTCTCTAAGAGTGGAAAATATAGACTATCATGAGAACCGGGGTGATCCACTAAACCTGAATGGAATTCTTAAATATGCTTTCTTATTAGTTGGAAAATTCAGTCTTTTTCAGTCCTGGACCAGATCAATTTCAGGTTTGCTGGATCTCCCAGGTTTTCCCATGATGGTCTGTTCTCTCCAGTCTTAGAGAGCTTTCAGGTGCAATAAATAGCACAGTGTTCAAAGTAGAGCAATGTGGAGTATATAATGTATAGCACAGTGTTCAAGGTGGAGGGGTGTTGAGTATATAAAGTAATGTAAAGCACAGTGTACTGAATGGAACTTTGTGGAGTATATATATAATGTAAAGCTCGACGTATAGAGTGAAACAATGTAGAGTATATGATAAATAGCAGTGGAGTGATGGGGAGTAAATAATGTATATCACAGTGTACAATAATGATATGGGGTATATAATGTATTGCACAGATAATATATAGTAATGTATAGCACAGTGTACAGAAGGTGGGGATGTGGAGTATATACAGTAATGTAAAGCAAAGTATACAGAATGGATTGAAGTGAGGTATATAATGTATAGCATAATGTACAAAGAGTTGTCATGTTGAGTATATAAAGTAATGTATAGCACAGTGTATAGAAGTGAACTATGAAATAAATAATATAACACACAGTGTAGACAGTAAACCAGGTTGGAGTATACCATGTATAGCACAGCATATAATGCACAGTGCAATGTATACTAAAGCATTATATGCACAGAAGACACACATTGTATAGAAATAACAATAGATCAGCTGCGGTAGATTGGGAAATGTCCCGTGTGCTGCTTTTTTTTCACCTTGGCCTACGTTTCTACCTAAACCTTTAACGCCCATAGCAATGACATTACCACCACAGCCGATAATGCGTAAGAGTGGCCCCTAAAACAAATACGAAAGTTGGCAGCCTAATGATTTCTGATTATAAAAGATGTTTCCCTTATGCGTTTAATATCACAGCGGGGAGAACTTCAGCCATCAGAATAAAATTAAAGGGTTGTAATGTGCTGAGCCCAACAAGATAAAATACCCTCCCGCAGGACTGCAGCTAGAAAGGTGTAAAACAGAAGCATTTGTGCCTGGCGGGTCAGGTTTTTATGACATGCGCCATGCAGGCGGTGAGATGTTGGCAGAACGCTGGGATCTTCTCATGATTGGGAGTTTGTGAGAGTCACAGACATAAAATCACTCCGTGCCAGAAGTGCTGATTCAGAAGGCGTCTGACTTCATGCCGGATCTCCTGGAAGGAGCGCTAATTGTTTTTGCAGGGATTTGCTGCGTGTGGTGGCGGACAGGCGAGTCTGAAGTTCCAGGGAGGATGTTGTGTTGTTACATGTTGTAAAAGATGACACGTGACCTCCTAAGTATGTGAGACACGTCACAACAAAAAGGACAACTTTTAATTTTCTTTTAAAGTTTTTGCCATTAAAGTATCCCCTGCAATCTTGATCACATGACTTCCTCCTGCTGCCATGACTGTACTCTAGACCCACCCTATGTATGAATCCATGGAGTGGTTTAGCCATCGAAACGCGTTAGTGCTCTTTACTACTTTAGTTTGAACTAATGAAACTTTTTGTTTTTTGAACTTTTTTTTTATGGTGTGTTGCTCCCACTGCTTCCATTACACAGTCCTAATATGTCTGGGTTACCCCTGCAGTGAGACCTAACCTGCCATGGTTTCTGGCATTGCTCCTGGCCACCAACTTACTTTTGTGTATCCCAGCCCCTCCTAATAAATTTTTCATTAAAATAAATAATAAATCCAATTCAGGGATGGTGGGAGCTCCTCATACCGGACACAGCAGGTCTACAGACCCTGGAACCCTTGTAGGTATGTAGACCTGGGAACTTGGTGCAAGGATCATGGGAGCCCCTCTAAACGGGCACAGTGGGGGGTAAGAACTGGGAACTCAGTGCATTGATGGTGGAAGCCTCTTGTAAAGGTGTGCAGGCCAGGGAACTTGTTGCAGGGACCATAGTAGCCCTTTAGAACTGGCAAAGCAGGGGTAAAGACTGGAGAACTCTGTGTAGGGATGATAGGAACCATTCATAATGGGCACATCAGGTGTACATATCTGGGAACTCAGTGCAAGGATCGTGAAAGTCCCTTAAAATGTGGAACTCTGCTTGGGGATGGTGTGAATACTTCATATTGGCACAGCAATTGTGCAGACCCATTAACTCGGCACAGTGGTGGAGGAGTCTCTTAGTGGGGTGATAGGCACAGAAGGTGTGTAGACCTGGAAACTTTGTGTAAGAATCATGGGAGCCCCTCAGAGCGGGTGAAGTAGTAGTGTAGATTCAGGAACTCAGTGGGCACAGTAGGTGTGCAGAACCAAGAGCTTAGTTCAAGAATGGTGGAAGCTCCTCGTAACAAGCACAGCAGGCCAACAGACCTAGGAACTCATCACGGTTGTAGTGGGAGCCTCTTGTAATGGGCACAGTAGGTGCACAGGGATCATGGGAGCCCCTCAAAATGGTCACAGCAGGGGTACAGACCTGGGAACTCAGTGCAGGGATAATAGTAGTCCTTATAATGGGCCCAGTGAGTGTGTAGACCCTGGATGTGGGAACATCTTTTAATGGGCACAACAGGTGTACAAACCTGGGCACTGGGATGGTAGGAACCACTCATATTGGGCACAGCAGGGGTACAGACCCAGGAACTCAGCACAAGGATCTCACTACAGATATTGGAGACACTCTCAGCCTGATTTCCAACGTGCAGGAAAATAATACAAGGACAGAGCTCGGGTATTTGTGCTGGTAGCATGTAGTGATCTGTGCCAGTATTTAGCGGACTTGTTGGGAGTTCCCAATGCCCGTATTTTCTTTAGTACATAATATTCCTTCCTTATTCAAAGGTTTCATCCAGCAGCTTGGCACAATCACATTTTACAAATTCATGGACATTCTTTATCTATCCCACAAGCGGCGGATTATTCCGGCGGTGAATCCATTCCTTTTAATTTTCCAAATCGGATCCCGGGCCACCTGTACCGCTACTAAATAACAAGTGGCAAAGTCCTTTTTTTCTCAAATTCTCTGCCCAGCATGAGCGGCGTTCCCCCCCTGCGCCGATTTCATTACAAGCTGTTTCAGGAGTTGTAAAATGTCTCCGGCCTCCCTGCGAGGAGGGAACAATAAACCAATGAGGTGCCGGCTTCCTGCGTCCTACTTAAATGGTGCGCGCAGAACGAGAGCCAGATTCTATTCTCCTACCGCTGCCCAAAACTCTGCTACTGAAATCTGGAAACATTTGCTGACTCCAACATAAATTTACATTGAAAAAAAAGAAATAATGGTTTTACCCGCTGTGTATTTTGTGTTTTTAGTGTAAGGGAGTAAATGTGTAAAAATACATATAGGGGGTTTTATCCATAGAAAGATTTGTATTTCTGTCCATTCAAACCTGAGATTTACACAGTAGTGCCGCATATCGCAATCCTGTCTATGGCAAGAGTCTTCTCCCTCCCATAGCTTGAGCCAGAAACTCTGCTCCCTCCTTCTATCAACATGCAGTACAACTCTCAGTGCTGCCTCTCTGATTTCTATTCTGAGCTCTGCTGTACCATATACTGGAAAGGATAAATGTAAGGGATTACTTCTTGCATTTAGAAAATGCCCCCTAAAAATGATTACAGAACTGCATTGATTTGTGCCACGGCTTTGCAGTGCCATCCCTGGCAGCCCTTTCAGAAGTTGCAGAGGTGGCAACAAGCTTAGGTGTCACATTGGCAAAACTTCACTCAACCAGGTGCTGCTGAAATGAAGGAACATGCTGGCATAGGTAGTAGTGGTAGTGGTAGGGGGGATACATGGTGGCTCAGTGGTTAGCACTCTGGTCTTTTTAGCGCTGGGTCCCAGGTTCAAATCTCATGCCAGGACATTATCTGCATGGTGTTTTCTGGTTCTCCCCGTGTTTGAATGGGTTTCCTCCCAAATACTAAAAAGTTAGGTTAATTACTGTGGTAATGACATTTGATTATGGCAGGGACATGTGGGACAGCTAGGGACAAGACTGTAGACTGTATGACTGTACAGCGCTGCATAATATGTTGGTGCTATATAAATCCTGTGTAATAAAAATAATTGTGCTGGGGAAAGAGTATTTTGTTAGTTGGGATGTGGTGGAGTTGTTGATGAGTTTTTGCCTGGGAAGGGGGATTTTATGCTGGTGGTTGTGACAATCTAAGAAGAGATTTTTTGTTAGGGATGTATGGGGAATGATAACGATGGACCTTTTTTGGTGGGGGCCATACTGCAACCAATAATTGCTGCGTGTGTATTCTATATAACTGCCCTACTGGGGCAACTGTATCCATTTGGAGGATCATAGAACTATCATTTATTCTCCTGTAGGTTGTCACTATCAATGTATGCTGCTAATATTCTTATTTTACACCATGGTGCACCAATCGAGACAATATAAAACCCTTGAAGTTTTATAACATGTCAATAAAGAAAAAATAAATGTTACAAATAAAAAATGTGGATGATCCATCAGTGAGATCTGCTGTCCATAATTCCTGACTCTGTTCTTGTCCATCTGAGGGTTTTGGGGGTTTCTGTTCTCTTTTTCTGCACTGTTTCCCAATAAGGACTGGTGGGAGCTCCACATAATGGGCACAGCAGGAGGACAGAACCAGGAACTCGGCACAAGGACAGTGGGTGCCCTCATAATGGCACAACAAGTGGGCAGAACCAGGAATTCAGTATAAAGTCAGTGGGAGCCCCTCATAATGGGCACAGCAGGTGGGCAGACATGGAAACTTGACACAAGGACAGTGGGTGCCCTCATAAAGGCACAACAAGTGGGCAGAACCAGGAATTCAGCATAAAGTCACTGGGAACCCCTCATAATGGGCACAGCAGATGGGCAGACATGGGAACCCGTCACAAGGACAGTGGGTGTCCTCATGATTGGCACAGCAGGTGAGCAGAACTAGAAACTTAGCACAGAGACAGTGGGAGCCCCCTCATAATGGGCACAGCAGGTGGGCAAAACTAGGAACCCAGCAAAAGGACCGCGGGACCCCCCTCATAATGGGCACATCAGGTGTGCATACCTGGGAACTCAGCACCATGATACTCGGAACCCCTAATGATGGGCGCAGTAGGTGGACAGAGGCACACATTATGCTTTAGAAAGGCTTAAAGTAAAAGAGAACCGGTCTTCAGGAATTGTTTAATATCCATGTGACTTTCCTTGAAGATTGATCCTCCTTTCCAATGGTGGAGGGGGAAGAAAAGACGTAAGGGCAGCCGCCTCCAGCCCCTGATGGTGGTAGATATATGGAGCAGTGCCGGCAAAAAAGGCTGGTATAGATGACCATAGAAATAAGATAGCAATTACATTTTTCAAATTCTTTAAATATAATATGTTCTCTCCACATAATCTTTATTCAGAGCCCTGATGAAGCTGTATTTAGCCTGAAACGCGTTGGCTGTATATTCTCATAATTAAATAAAACATTCCAACCAAGACTGATCTGTCTGACTGAGTTTTGCTACATTTTTTTTTTTGTATAAAATATGCCACCAAGAGTATAACCCCTAAATATCTGCCTTTAAACCCTGAAAAATCATCCAACTCTTTCCAAACCGAAAACTAAAAAATCTTTGGTTAGAGTTAGGCATTTATTTTGACTGCACCCTTCCTACACACTGTCACCATTTAGATGAACGATCTCTCTAATGGCTGAGTTTGCGGCGAAGGCTTCATTCTTCGGTGTACAAAATTGCTCAGTTATCATTTTATTCCAACCTACAAACATATAAATCCTGCAGCTTCTATTCCAATACTCAGCCAAGGTATATGAGACGGAGTGTTTTATTCACTTGGCTGGCGTTCACCCCCACCTTCCAGCCTTCATCGTATTATGATAGTGTTAGTGTGACATGGAATTCATTCAGCTGAGACAAAGGCAAAATTATAATATAAAAGAAAAAACAGCAAATCACAGATATTTCATGGTCTCAGCTGCCTGGGGAACACCAGAGCGCCATCTATAGGACACATCAATATTTCATCAATTCTTATTATTATACAGTATTTATATAGCACCATCATATTAGGCAGCGCTGTACAAAGTCCATAGTCATGTTACTAGCTGTCCCTCATATGGGTTCACAATCTAATGTCCCTACCACAGTCATATGTCATTAATAGAGCCTAGGTCAATTTTTTTTGGAGGGTAAGCCAATTAACTTTACTGCATGTTCTTGGAGAAACCCCACCCAAACACAGGAAGAACCTGCAAACTCCATGCAGATAATGTCCTGGCCGAGATTCAAACCCGGGACCTAGCGCTGCAAAGGCCGGAGTGCTAACCACTGAGCTACCATGCTGCTTTTTAAGCTAGCCCTACACTGTGCAATATTTTATATCGAAAACATAAAATTGGTTGGTCAATCAAAGAGTATTTTTGATATGTATACCCAGCAATTAAGTGGTTTGCTTTTTTTGCAAAATAGTAAAGGAATCTGGATGGATCTATTTTACCAGCAATACTTACTACGGATCTGCAGCTGTCCCCTGCAGTAATTCCTGCCACTGGATGTCCTCAGCCTGAAATTTACCCAGCTATATGCCCATGTACTGAAAGGCAGAGAGGGCATATGGGTAACATTAGTTTATTGCTACAGTTTTATTGCGCAGTCACTGGTTGGGATGGGGAGTTTATTCAGAAGTTGGTTCAAAATTGCCCTGCAATTGGCTGGCATAAAATGGGCATTGTAAGTCATGGCCACTAACTTGGTGAAACTAATTCAGAGAGGGGCACACAGGGTGCATTTCTGGTTACTCCAAGCAGCTGCAGTGCCAGGCATTGAAGAATAAAGCAGAGCACAGGTGCCTTTTATTGCCTCATTCGGGGTGTCCCGGAAAGGGAGTTTCAGGTGGAGGCTTCTCCGGGTTATTGAACCATCACACGCCTATTTTATGCTCTGATATTTCCTGCAGACGGCGGCTTTGGTGTTGAAGGATTTAATTTACAAAACAAACGGCTGGCTTACCAAACGCTCACAAATCAGAGTTTTAGCAAGTCAGCAGAATGTTTTCTGGCACAGGTGCCCGGTGCGGGAGGCCAGCAAGTTTAGAATTGATCTTTAAAGTAAAATGACAAAAGCCCTGTATAGACATCAGATTTCACCAAAGATCATTTCCAGGGACAGGAGAATGTAGCATTGTAATTACTTTGCTGTTCCATGAAGGGGCAGGGGGACAAGCAAGTGGCACCCCATTGTGCTCTCCTCCATTGAAGTGCACAGATGCCTTTCCAATCAGACGTCCATCCATCTGCCAAGTCAGATTAGTTATTGACATCAGAGGAGCACTGTACCCACATTTTATCCCAGACCAACCCAGCTTTTTATCTCCAGTGACAATAATCTAGCTTGTGTATGCAGCTTTGGAGCCACAATTTTATTAAAACCAGGAAAACGGGAAATCCATATAATGGGGATAAGCCCCTTTTGAGGGATGCTCCATCCCCTCCGCTCGCTGCCATACTGCCAACCTATCCCTGTACAGAAGTCACAGATATACCCATGTAAGGGGTTATTATCCAGACCGGAGCAGAAGCAGCAATCATACCCCAACATACCCCCTTTTTTATTAGTGTTAGTGGCAACAATATTAATCCCCCTTGGAGGGGAGTTATAATATTCCCCCTCCATGGGTGTTCAATGGGAGCAATAATTACACCTGTTTTCAATGGTTTGCAGTGGCAGCAATAAACACCTGTCCAAAAAATATCCAATGGGTACCCGGATATGCACTCATTGCATTGATTTCTCTGCCCTGCCTGGTCAGATCTATGCTTTTCTTGTCCTATGGAGTGATCAGTAGTGCACTTCACCCTATGAACAGTGCTGGGTGCTGGGGAACAAGGAGCATTCCTGCACCCCGCTGACACTCTGAAATTGTGGACTGTTTGCAAAAAAAGGCTTCAATGGTCACAACCCTACTATATGGTATGGAGATGGGGGGAGAGGTGCTTTGTAGACCTAACAGTCCAAGGGGGCAACGCTGCTTCTCCATATTTGCAATCCAGTGAGTAAGCATTGTTCCCCCAGTGCTTAATTTTTTATTGGGGTTATTTTTTACACCCACATTTTAAATTAGGATCACTGACAACACTTATTTATCATTTTGGGGCTCTAGGGTTGGTGTCACACTCCATTCTTTAGGCTAAGCAGTACTACGTCATCAGGGCCATAGATGAAAGCAAATGAAAGCTCTTGGGTAGCACAGCTAGTTGCAGATGTAACCTAAGAAACATATAGCTCGCTGGATTCTACAAACATTATTAATGATGATCATGAGGAGTAAATATTCACAGATCACAGTACATTAGTGTGGTGGTCAATTATAAGAATTTCATTGCTGGCCATTGGGAAGAATGTCACCCTTACAAATAGCCAAAAAGATCATTGGGGTCAATAGTAACTAACCAGACAGGTCCACATTGCTCATTGCTCAACGAACTCCCAGCCACCTTTGGAACCCTGGTTGACAAACTCTGCTTTGGAGGGTGATGAGAGCTCTGCTTAGGGGCCACAGCAGAATACAGAAGTCTCTTTTGCTTTCCATTGCTTGGCTGTAGTTCTGGAGCAGCAAAAGATTTATCAGTCCAGTGTACTAGCTCTATGAGATAATGGTTTTTAGGACATGTCTCTAGCGCTGACCCCCTCCCTACAAGTTCCATTTCTCATGTAGATACATGGGGCCTGATTTAAAGCGGGTGATCCACAAAACCTGGAATAGATTTCCTAAAATCATTTGCTATTTGCAAGCAAATATTTTGAATCCTAGACCAGATCCATTCCAGGTTTGCTGGATCACCTAGCTTCACTGATGAAAGTGTATCCTCTCCAGCATTGGAGAACTTAAATAAATCAGTGCCAAGGTTTCTACTTTAATGCAGGGATGATAAGAATTGTAGCCTGGCATCTCTTGTTCTTTCTACTTTAGGTATCACTTGGTCATACCAAATTGACCATTACATTGACCTAATCCAAACATGAAAGGAAATGAACTGTAATGTAGCGTACAAGTACATTTGGCCCAAGAAATAGATATTCTGTGCACCATTTTTCTTCTATATACTGTTCAAATGTACTTATCTACCAGAATTTGCCCATTCTGGGGTTTAAATAGGAATGAAGGGAAAGATTCAGAAGGAAACCCGCTGTTGATGGAACTATAATTAGATTTACATTGCTGTATGATATGGCAGCCCTCTGACCACTGGTTGGTCGGTGTCAGTTGGTAAATCAAGAACTGTCGTGCCACCCAAACCCACCATGTGCATTTGATTGCAAATACCAGCCTATGGTGCTTCACAATGCTCATTGCATGGAGGCAGGGTGGGGAAGGGCATGTAGATTAACCATACAGCCCTTGCCCAGGATTTGGATTTATGACTTAGAGGACTCCACCATTGCAATACATGCCATTACTATCACACAACTATTCCATCTCCTGCTATGTGAGCCACATACAGGTGCCCTTTAAATAAACCCCTTTATTTCAGCAGCAGAAGGGGATTTTTACAGCCTGAATACATGTTCTGTGCTGCAGCCAGCAATAACAAAGCTTCCACTGGGTGTTATCATTTCAGCAAGGACAGGTGTTTCCTGAGCAGACTGCGGCTCAGCCTAAAAGTGAATAAGGGAAGTTGTGTATGCTGGCACGTAGCGGATCTGGATCAGACCTCACCGGCCTGGCGTCACATTTCATGTACAGTCATGCAATTACTGAAACACATAGGTTAAATATATTAAGGTGGACATGTATCATTCACTTCAAATTGGTTATTGACTTTGCTCCATTCCCTTATATCAAATAGCATTTCTGTTTTGGCCAGCACACGTACTTAGTGCAGCAGTGTTGACCACATGGTCCTTGCAGAGGGGGAAGAAAGCCGTTCTTGAGCAGATCAGGTAACTTCTATTTCTTGTTTCTTGATATCCCAACAGAGGTGGATTTAGAGTTAGATATCTACTGGTAGTTTTGGTCACCAACTGGTTATCAGTGTACAAAGGACTCCAAAATGCCAATACTAGAACATTGGGGTTAAGATCTCTAGATTTGGTTACACCCTTGATCTTCTGGAATTTTTTTCCTATATTTCATATCAAATCTTCTTGATTTTCTTGAAATCCTTAACACTTCATCAACTCATTCCATAATCAGTTTCCTGAACATAGAGCAAGACACCTCTATACAACTATGGCTGCTGAGACCAGAAACAGATTATGTTATAATAGGGCCCATGACACAGTAGCAGATTTGGCCCCTATTTCTTTCACTGGTTCCATCAGACTGCCTACAAGAACATTTTTCTTGGTGCCCAGAATCAAACAATTGTACTATTCCCTGGGTTTCTTTAGGTGCATAAATGATGTAGCCTGGCCCCTTATACATTTACTTGGCCCTAAGCCCGAAATGTTTTGGATGATGGGTTGGTTTGTGAACCTTCGTGTGCCATGGGATCAATGATGCCATCATCAGTCTATTGTTCACTTTGATCGGAAAACCTATTTTGAAATATATGGTCCGTTCCATACAGTAGGCACCATCAGAATCTTCTCTAACCTCCATATTTTGCTCCACAGATATATGCTGAATGAGTGCAAAGGATCATTGGGTTGGCTAGCACTGTTACATTTATTAAGTTGGATCACCCCTATATATCTCTATCTCTGTTTGCATGATGTTTGAGAGAGATTTGTTCTTGGCTTGGTTGTTGGAGGATTGGCAGGAAGTAGCAGTTGGTCTTTCTAAGGTTTCAACTATCACATCATTGGTGGAAGCCATTTGATGCTGGCATTTGCCCCCGGGAAGGGTTACTAAGGTTGATTCTTTGTCCTCTGTTTTTTGCTTTAGAGCAATGTTTTTCAACTATGGTTCCTAGAGCAATTTTTGACTCTCCGGTTGGACCTTGAGTGACCTTGGTCTTCCCAATGGCCAACAATGTAGGAGATATTCTTCCTATTGACCACCACAATAATATACTATGAACTGTGGATATAGTAATTTTAGGAGGGGTTTACTGAAAAAATGAAAGTTATTTCAAGGGGACCCCCCCATATTAAAAAGGTTGAGAAACAGTGCTTTAGATGTTGTAATCAAAGTGGACCAATGGTCCTGGTGTAGTGGTCTTGCACAAAAGTTAAAAAAAATTTGGACTCAAATTTACAACCTAAATACAATATGCCTAAAACTCTAGAAAACAGTTTGGTTAGCAAAATCGATTTATTCTAGAAGTTTAATTCAATACATTTTCCTGGCAACTAAAATCATCATAGGACCCTTCCCTTAGAATTTGGTAAATCTAAGCATGATTTGATTATCCTAAAAAAATGGTAAAAAATGTTTAAATATTTGGTAAAAAGATTGATATCCTAAATAGGGTCAAATTCCACAATAGGACCCATGGATTCAATATATTAATTATTACATTGTCATTGTTTTATTCTTTTAAGTTGTTTCCAGCTATCAATACAAAATATCCCCCATTGTCCCATCCATGGAGATGGGACAATTACCTTGTCCTGGGTAGACAACATCATTCCTCCATAGAAATATAAAGTAAGTGTTGTCAGTCTAGGACAGGAAGTTTGATACTGGATCATACCGGAAAATAAAGAGAAAAAGGCCTAAAAAACAACAAAACAAATATAACCACATTGATGAACCATTAAATTGCAGTTTATTACATTTGATGCCCTTTAACTAGCTAAAAGGCGTAAGGAGTCAACCTGTTTCTTGAAAAGTCTAAATTTCATACTTCAAACATATTCACTTTCCTGTAGAAGATCTGAACTGCTTTTGTCATTTAACAATGATTCGGTGCGAGATGATTTTTTATTAAATCTCTCGCTCTATAATTCTCGGATCAGGATGAGCGCTCAGCAATGAAGCCGTTGCCACACATGTCAATTAACGTCCCTCTGCCGGGGCGCGGAACGCGAGGAAATGAAGGAAACAAGTTCGTTTTGTCTAATTACAGAAATCCTATCTGTGAATACAAGATTTATACATCTCACAAATGTAATTTTTCCACATGATGACTTGTAATTATACAGGGCATTTATATGCAGATTATTGAAATGACTCGCAGGTTTTTTTTCCTCTTCATTATCTCGCTGCTCCGTGTTCTTGCTGAAAATGAAATACCATAAAGATGAGGTGTTAGTGATAATGTGTGTTATGTGCCAATGTCATTGATTGAGGAGAGGAAGGGTTAACTTAGTGGTAGAGGAACAACTGCAGACAAAATCAGGTAGGAAATTAGTGAAAAAGGATCCACATCCCGTGATTCGTGTTGCAAATATCTGCTATGAATTTACGGGTCTATACACAAATTTAGGACTTTTAAACAAACATTTAGGCATCAAAGAAAAAGTTGCAATGAACTTTGTCCCCTACCAGCATACTGGAGGGAAGGAACCTTGCTCTTCAAGTGGAAGCAGTGGTTTCTCTGCAGAGGCAGAACTCTCCAATTATCAGGCCTAGCTGAATGCAAGTCATTGGGGCGAAAGGGTGGATGTCAGAGCTCTGCAGAGAGACAATGGTTCCATAGTTTTCTGTTTGTCTATTAATATTAAAAAATATTTTTATAGTGCCAACAAATTGTGCAGCACTTCAAGAGTGTTGTTGTCCCTCTAAAGGGCTCACAATCCAATGTCTACCTCAGTCGTATGTCATTTACATGGTCTACTGTCAATTTGCGGGAAGCCAATGAATGCATGTTTTTGGGATGTGGAAGGACACCCACACAACATGGAGAGAACCTTGGTCCTAGTGCTGCTAACCACTGAGCTAAAATTCCATTTCAAAACCTTAAGCCACCGACCTGAAACAAGTAGGCAAATCTGGATTTTTCTCTTTCTTCCTAATGAGGAGGATTGTTCTAGGTCAATCATTCCAAATAAAAAACTTTGAATGTAGTAATCCCTTGCAGACAGAGAACCTCAAAGGGTGGCTGAGGATTCATTTCCGGAAATCTGTGTTGCATGGTTTCCCTTCTTTGTCCGCGGCATTGGCTAGTGCGCTCCCCCAGTGGCATCTTTCCAATGGGGGGTGCACTGGCCATAGACACAGCTCACTTGTCAGACGGCCAGTAGACCGCAGACCGATGTTCGGGGATTTCTGCTTTAGAAGTTACCAGGGGTTCCTTTAGCTATACCTGATTTCCCCCTTCAGGGCATTTCCCAACCTAGTACTCAGTGGGCTGGTTATGGGTTGCCCAAGAGGAATGGGATCCACTTGGATTTGGCCAAGTGGGTCAATTAACCCAGTCCCCTGCCTGAAGCAATCCTCTTTGGGGGGAGCAGAAACGTGAGGCCCTTCCTGTTCGGAGGAAGTCCAAAGCGAACATTTCTTCCCACTGGCAACAATGCAAAGAGCATTTTTCCCACTAACAAGAGTTCAGACTTTTTTTATATCAGAAACAGAAAAGAAACTAATATTTTTTTCTTTCTTTTACTGGGGGTTCCTGAATCTGCCATATCTTAGCATATTGATGCCGTGTAGTTTTCCCATCCCCGCCCTGTATCGATTAGCTCAACACGCTAAATTAAGCTGACATTTAAGCGAGACCATCCTCATTTCGGTGCCGGGTTGCACGGTCCTGTTGGGCCTGTAATTAACATGATGTATATATAAAGTGTGATGAGGGGATCATTATCCTAATCTATGTGTATTTTTCACTTTACGGATAATCTCCGGCAAACAGGCTTTTAATCTATGCGAATCGTACGGCTGAGCGGCCCCGTACAGAGCAAATATGGGCGATGCGTTCCGCCGCATTAGACGGCTGATGTCTTTCTGATGGCGGACGATAATGATAAGGACGCGGTATTGATTGCTGTAGGAGCCAATGAACTGAGAGAGACACGGACTTTATTTTTGCAACGCTTGTGGGGGTATGGGCATGTGAAAGTAAAGCAAGAGTCTTACTACAAATATATAAAAATTTATATAGCAGGTGGTGCCAGCGTGCCAAACAGAAGGGCCAAATGTACACATGGAGGTCAATTTATAGATCACTGAATCTGACATTAACCAAATATTCCCTAATGGAGAATTGTACAGGTAATGGCACTGATTTATTCCCCATTCTTACCTTTTTTTTCAATATATTGCACTCTTCCAATGGTCTCGAGGTAAAATGGTAAGGCACAGAGGTACCATGATGTCCCCCATGCCACCTAAACCAGAAGACCGGGGTCAAAGTAATTTTCTTTTGATGAGGGCAAATTGTTTACTAATGGCTATTTAAAAGCCTTTTGTGTTGGGTAGCAGCAAAAAGATGACCTTCCCTTTGCTCTGGAAGGTACACTTTAATGTGTACTTACCAAGTTCTAAAACATGGAAGCCATCTCTGACCTTTCTAGCTGCTGGCACTGTGAATAATTCATTCTCAAAGATCTGAAAGGATCACAAGACTTTGAAGTTGGGTTTAGCCATTTCTAACAGCTTAGAAACATTCGCTGGTTGTTTACACAGACTGTCAGGCTGCCAAGATTCTGCAGCAACCGAAAGCAAGAGAAAAAACAAGTCAATACATTCCTCCACAAATTCTTGATGAATGAGAACTTATATAAATATAAAATATGAACCTACTGTAATGTGTGTAGTTGGGGCACAGGTTCACCATGCAATGATAAGCTAAATAAAATATAGGGTTGATTTATATGTTTTCACCTAAGATTCATACAACATTTACTAAGTGGTCACACATATTTCTCTATATCTTGGGTAAAAATATCTATAATTAGATCTTTAGATATTCCTTTTACCAAGATTTAAAAATGGCGTTCAAGTTGAGACCATTGCCTTCACAAACAAGGAAAGATTGTGTTCTTTTACATAAATTTTTTCCTAGTTAAGGAATGTATCTTAAAGTCCTTTATGTGTTATCATTTTACAGAAAAATTTGTAAAGTTCCAATTTAAAATAGCATTTTTCCCCTCCACTTAAATTCAGAATTACCTTGTCGACTATATATATAAAAATGAGGATAGAATGAAGTGTTACCAGCTCATTGGCACTCCAGTTGCCCGTTTTATTATCGCTCTTGATAATGTTTCATTCTTTAGATGACGCGTCTGACCTTGACGTTCACGTTTCTCGATTTTAAAGTATTTTGGTAAAAGACTTATTAGCAGTGGAAAAAGACCCTGTCATTTTTGTTCTTGACATGGATTATTTTTCTTGCGGGAAAGAGAGGAAGTGTGATAGGCGGTGGAGGGGAAAGGCGGAGGGGCTGGTAGTAATTGCTGGCAATACCAGGTCTTAGCGTACTCCAGGATTCTGGTGGCTCAAAGTGCAGTGATTGCAAGTTGGTGGCATTAAGTGTTGGGGGATTATTAGGCATAATACAAAGACTGGAACGCAAGGCAAAGAAATTGGGATGGGAACAGAACCCAGGCAAATAAAATGGGATGTTCTGTGTCACCAGAATGTGGTGTAAGGCTTTCATTGAATATGGGCACATTGAGAATTTGGACAGGGTCCCCACCTTCTATCGGACCCCAACAGACAGAATGGCAAGGGTTCAATTAGATAGAATGCTATTGATTTGGTAGCTCAACTTATTTGCTCATTGCCCATTTTGTCCCTAACTGAACAGTTGCTCCAGATGTTTTTGGTCTTTAACTAGATTTGGCTGAAGTCATCCATATCAGCAGCACAGACCAGATCAAAATGAGGACCAAACATGAAAATGAAATGTAATCCAGGGCAAGAAGGAGGTCAGGATAGGTGGCAGATGAATACTCCGAATACCAGACACGGGTCATTACTAGGATCAACAAGATAGAGATCAAAAGGATAGAGCCCCAGCTGAAGGATGGGATAAGAAGATAATTAAACTTCATGATTTTGCACCAAAATTAATTATTTCATTTCAGAACCTTCAAGATGAAAATAGATTCTGAAATTCTCTTTAAAGAGTTGACTGACCATTCTTTCCAACAAAACAATTTACCATGTCCATTTACATATAATATGCATGGTATTTACCTGAATCCCAGATACTTCGGGAATCCACCACCATCTTGGTGGTGATATCAGCAGACCATGCAGACTCATCCGTCACTCAAGAAGCATTTTATGGGGTTCATCTTTGCCAGTCAACTGGAAATTTTTTGCCAAGATGGTCCTGATTTTCCATAATTTAGTGTGAATTTGCCCATCCATGGAAGGTCAATAGACAACATACAGCCTGAAGAAGTTTGGATGATCTATCACCGGTTGGAGTAGATGAGGCTCAAGAGGGAAAAGATTAGAGACATGGACCGCGGTTGGATATATGTACACAGGTGAGGTAAAAGTAAAGGGGTGCCAAAGATAGTGACAGAAGACCTGACTTTTGAACTGGATATAGATCTTGCTGGATCCAAGACAAGAAGTCCCCAATTGTTCACAGTATTTTATCCAAGCCTTCCCATGTTAGATTCAGATATTGCACTCTGCGCTATAATTGTTAGTGAAGTTCTCCAGACTAAAGCCAGAACCCAATGGATTCCAAGATGACTTAACTATAGTTAGGACAAATCTCCATAGCAAGGACACAGACCGCAATACAAAATCCAACAGAGTTCTTTTACTCTGTTCAAAAGGTGAAAAATAAACTGTTAGCTCTAATATCTCAGCCATATTATCTGTATAGGGAATACACTAAGTATAGACAAATTTTGCATTTATATATTCTTTTCTGGAACAATCAAAATTGCAAGCATTGACAATTGCACAAAACTATGCAGGATTATTCTCTTCCCACAGAAAGCAAAAGTGGACAATTTAGTAAAGATGTTTTGAAAGTGATTTTCTGTATCTAGTAACCAGTCTGGACAGACAATATTATATTTGGGATAAAAGCTTGGATATGATACCTTTTTTGCAAATGCTAATAACCCAACTTACCTGAATTTTTCTAGGGTTTAAAATTTTAAAGCCTAATTTAGGTAAAAACTTCTATTTTAATTTAGATAGAGAATAATAGGACAGAATTGATTTTAGGATTTTTTGAAATGTATGTGCCTGCTGGGGAGATTTTAGCCCATTTCAGGTATTGAAATGGTTTCTCCAATGGGGACCCAGAAAAAAAACACATTTTTAGCCCAGCATATCACAATTTATGTACTTTTTAGTGCACCCAATACATAGAAGTGAACCATTTGTATGTGGTGCATGGATCCACAGTACAACTAAATAGCCCAATTCTAAACTTTTCTCTAAGGCCCAGCAAAATTCTTCCCCACATTTAAGTCCTGATTGAACCATTAGCAATAATAGCTCCATGTTTTTCCCATGAGGAGTTTAGTTTTGCATTACAATACCTTCAATGTGCTAATGTAACACCTAGAACCTGATATAATAAAACTCTCCAAGGATGGAGAAGATCATGGGACAACCTGGGTGATCCAGCAAATCTGGAATAGGTTTGTTAAAACTCGTTTGCTATCAGTTGGCAAAATTTCCAATCCTGGACCAGATCCATTTCAGGTTTGTTTTATCATGCAGGTTCTCCCATGATATTCTTGGAGATCTTTAATATATCAGGCCCACTGTGTGAACGGGCCATCACGCTGTAGGTTGGATAGAACCTAAATATAAATACTAATTTGCATCCCTCTATTTTTAAATAAAATAAGCTATAGTCCGCTTTCCTAAGCTTTATTTTAGATTTGGAAACCTTTAGAATGTGCAATGCCATGTATGAGGATAACCTAATGCCCCTGGTCTTCCTTCGATAAAATAAGTTGAAAGTGTGTGGTCACCTTCAACAATCCCTTAGCCTGTGCAGTGTGTAGCTTAGTACGGATCATTTCACAAAGCAAATTCTTCATATTGAAGCTCATCAACTGTAGCAGGGAGATGTCAATGAGTGCTGCAGGTGGTTAACGCCATGTGGGACCAGTGGGCTCTTTGTGTGTTGTTATCGGGGTAATAGGGTAGGAAAAGCCGGCACAAAGAACATTTACAATTTGTTTTTGTTATCTGGCCACCTTTGGATACTTGTCTCTGAAGTGCAAACAAAACATTGTTTTTATCTTTTTTTTATTAATCTTTTTCTGCTCTCTGAAATCTGGTGCTGGTCTAAAATGTGTTGGTCCACATGTGCCAATGTATCAATAACTTTGACACCCAAAGAGTTATTCATTGAACAAAAAAGCCCTTGGACCATAAAATTGGCATCAATACATTGGCAGGGATCAGCTGCCAATAATCTCGGATGCCAGGGTATCCATTATAATGTATGACACAGGGAATGTAAAATTCGAACCTCTATTATTGGACAGTTGTATATTAGAAATGTTATATTATCCAATGCAGTCCCCACTAAAGGGCAAGTTATAGATCTGGTTTTATTCTCAAGCAAACAGCTAAATCTACAGTTATAATGCATATATAGGAACCTCCATAAAGATTCTATATTCTGTTTGGCCAATTATTCAATTAGGAATGGGCAAAGAAATTAAATTAAATCTTTAAGTCAAATTTCACTTTCAAATTTGACTTCTGCTTAATTATTAAAGACACTCCAAAGACCCTTTTTGTATCTGGGCCAAATCAGAAACCCAAAAATAATGGAAATTTGAAAGTTCTACTTGAAGAGAGAAAAATTCTACTGAATTATCTTGGGCACTGGAATAGAATGCCTTGCCTTAATTCTACCTATATAAGGAATACTCATACTTACCTATAAGGAATTCTACAATGCAATTTTACCTAAATTTTACTTGAAATTAGAAAAAATTCTATCCGACAGGGTTGGACTATGCTGTAGTAGGTGTCCCACAAAAAATCATGCAACTCTATTTGTAGAAAGAGAATTTTTACTGTGATTGTGTATGAATTGCAGTCTTAGTCTAAAAGTCAAATCGATTTGGTAATGTTGTCAAACTTTAATTGAATCACATTTAGCAAGATCAACCCTATTTACTCATAAAGTACCTCTTCTGGACGGCACGTCAGCTCTATGACCTCCATTCCAACAGAAGCCAACTTGGTCAAGAAAATACCTCCAGTCTACTGATGAATGAATAACATCTGATTGGTCAGTCTAGTGCCTCCTCCTACCAGCATGTGGGCACATGTGCACTACAGTAAAGCCTGATTGGCTCACAGCTGCCCCTCCCTCTTCCAGGCAGGAGAGTTTTATAGAAGTCTGGTATTGAGAAAAATATAGGTACTGAATCAATATATCAGCATTGGTTAAAAAAAAAGACACGTGCCAAGTAACTTCAAAACTAACTCTTTCATTTTAGTTAGAATTAATTAATGTTGTTTTTTTTTGTCCTGAGGTTTAGCTTTTAATAAGTTTCATCAAGCAAAACCCTCCTTAGAATTAAACACAATGGCTTTGCAGCTAAAGTTGCCATGAAAGAACTTGGCTTTGTGAAGGAGCCGTGCGCAATGGATGAAACATCTGGCTCTGGGAAAAAGGCTCTTAAAAAAAGTTACAAAGGAAAATGCAAGGCAACAAACAAAGAGATCCTTTCTGCCTTAATGAGCTGATTGCTGGAAGAGTCGGGCAGGTTCGCCAACCTCTGCGGGCCCGTACAGAGTTTTATTTTTAGCCGGATGAGTGAGCGGGAGCTGCAGATGTTTGTGAAAGGAAAGCAGAGCCCTGTGTAATGAATGACGGCAAACATTCACTTTAATCTTAATTCCGTTTTCTGTGTGATAATTTTCCCAGCTTCGGTTTGGGACGCACGTGTTGTCCTCTGGTATACCGTCGTTCTTCATTTTATTCTTTCTCTCTTAATTTTCGTTACCTAACCAGAGTCTCCACTTAAATGCATTACTTTAATTATGGCGGTGGGGTGGTTTGGTTACAAAGTGAGCAGCTTTTGCCTTAAAGCCAAGCTCCAGGCAAAAATCTGATTGAAATACATCAACTGGAAGTCAGCTTATGTGCCAAATGATTTGTATTGCTGTCTGATCTGTTCTGAGGTTTACACTGCCATGCCATACAGCACAGTCCTGTCTGGCACATAGAAGACCTGATTTTTCTCATGCAGCCCAAAAACACTTGCAGGTCTGGTGACTGGATGGGGAAAGGAGAAGCAGCAGATGATAAACTCATCCATTTTGCTCTTTATCATTTTGCCTTCCTTCAGCATACCTTTAATCAACACAACTGATTGGCTCTTGCTGTCGCTTCTTGCTCTACCACATCAGGTTCTGCTACACAAGGGCTGCAAATGTTTTTTACCAAGTTCATTGCTTTACAAATTGGTCTTGCGCTTGCCTATCATGGGAGAACCTGGGCGATCCAGCTAACTCGAATAGACTTCTTTAACCCCCCTGACGGTGATCCTGAGTGTGGCTCAGGGTGAATTTTATATACCAAATGCGGTAACCCCGAGCCACACTCAGTAGCATAAAAAAAAAAACCTCCCTGCTCCCCACAATCCAGTGGCATCCTCTAGCGATCCCTGGCTGGCTTCTGCAACACATCCTCGGCTTGATCAATGTAACGCGTAAAGCGGTGGTACGCTGGGGGAGCGTGGCTTGGTGGGAAATTTAAAAGCAGATTACATTGTAATACAATAATACATCCAAAAGTTTGGATGCATCCAAATAATACATCCAAAAGTTGATAATACATCCAAAAGTTTTATTATTAAACTATTATTGTACCCTTGCTTGGAAAATTGCTCAGTATGAATCTTTTCCGGCCGACTTTTGGTTTAATATTTTACTATTAAAACATTTCTACCAGGTCAACATACCTTACCATACATTAGTACTTGACCGGAGAACAAACGCCCCCCAAAGCCTCATCCTCCATTGGCAGTATGGGTATCCCACTAATTGCTTCCCATAACCCTCACCACAACCTGTACAAACCCAGGTATGGAAATATTCAGCACAGCAAGCTTTCTTTCCAACTGTTAGTCTACCACACTGGGATCCTTACGCCAACAGACACTGCTTTGCATATTATTATACCCCTGTGCAATTTTTTGTTTTCAAAATCCACCTTTCCCATCGAGCTTCCCTTGTAAGTACAAGACCTTTCTGTTCAATACAACAGTTTATCACACCTGATCCCGACTACAGAGAACAAATAAAACCTTTCCTGACCTTTTCTTCAACAAGCCGCCTGTACAAAAATCTCTCTGTTAAAAAAAAAGACTGCAGCTTTTACCGCTTATCGCAAAAGATCCTGCCATGGCAGAGAAATTAGCATTTGGTGAGTTGCTCCTAAAATTTGATGAAATGGCAGAGACTAGATAACTTTTCCTTTAGTTGAAGCAGTTGAGAGTTTGATCCGGCTCGGTCGGTGCGGCCTATCTTACAGAATCTTAATGGGGTCTCGTGATAGACAAGTGTTAGTGCGGTGGAAATGAGACACATAAAATCTGCGTAGCTCTGCCTGCACCGTCCCGAGGTTGACGCTCCTTTGATCTATTTAAATGAAGTGCACTTAGCATCAATTCCAACTGTCAGAGGAGAGCAAACTCTGCAGTAAGTGATTTTATTATCTATGGGGAGCCATCTAAATTACCCTTTTCAAGTTTTAATGTGAGCCATTTAATTAGCAATAAAAACGGAATCATTGCAGGCTTCCAGTACAGAGGCTGCAAAGTGGGTTGCACATTATCCCGCTCTAGGATGTTGCAACATTTATTTGTACTAATATAGGGCTGCATGGGGAAAAAAGCAAAGCAGATGCTGTATTTTATATGGCAGACATCTGATCCGGGTAGAATTCCAACCTTGCATGAGTCTATTTTTGTAAAAAGTTATAAAGGGTATGAATATTTACAGTATATACAGCTAAAAATATTCAAGATGCATTAAAACCAAAGGTGCAAGGCCTTAACTTCTTTAATTTTAAAAAGCAGCTAGAGCCTAGGTAGAAAAGCCATTGCCAGTATGGCGTAGAGAAGGACCCTTCCTGTAGGAGCAGTGGTCTTTCTGCAGAGATGTGACATGCCCCTAGGTAAGTCGAAACTAAAGCTCTCTAATCAGCAAGGAACATTGAGCCTAATTTATTAAAGTTCTCCAAAGACCAGAGAGGATACACTTTCATCAGTGAAGGTGGGTGATCCAGCAAACCTGGAATGGATGTGGTCTGGGATTGAAAACATTTGATAACAATTAGCAAATGACATTTACGAAATCCATTCCAGGTTTGTTGGATCACCAAGCTTCACCAATGAAAATGTATCCTCTCCAGTCTTGGAGAGCTTTAATAAATCAGACCCATTGCCCTTGCTGACTATAGAGCTATAGGTCTTACTTTAGGCATTTGGCAAAGTACATGTGACCAATGCTTTTGGCACTGATAACATTTCTTTTGTTTTTAATAATTCTATGAAAGCATAGGATAAGGAGTTTATTAATAAATGTTTTCAAATGCAGATTTACACAATTTTCCCTGGCTCCCGATGTGTTTCCACTTGAACTCAATAGAAAAATTGTGTTAAATTATGTGTAAAAAAAATTGGTAATAGACCCTTTCTTGGCCCTGGGAGTTTGAACTTTGGTGGATTTGTGCATGATTCAGGTCCATGGCTCTTGAACATCACCAATGGAATCCAAAGTATTTCTCTATGGTCAGGTGACACCATCATGAAAAATAAAAGTGGCCAAAAATGTTTGACTATAAAGGAAGAGTGTAAATACGTCTCGAGTTGCCAATTTCTAATGACACTCAAATAATGAGTAATTATCCCTCAAAGTCTGCTGAGAAACTGGCACTTCTGGAATGCAACTTTCCTGTACCCCCTGCAACAATCCGTGGCTCTTCCTACTGACCCCTGCGTCTATAGAGCAGCGGTTGCCAACCGGTGGTCTGCGGCTCTGTCTCCCATATGGACACGACCTGCCCACTCTCCTATCACAGGCTAAGACCTGCTTCTAAACATCCTGGGGGGACAGTAGCATAGGGCTGTGAATACAACTTTTGTTGCGTCCACAGCCCTGTGCTACTGCCCCCCCCTAGAAATTAGTAAGCAGGTCTGAGCCTGCGATAGGAGAGTGGGCATGTTCTGGCTTTATGACGTCACTCTGGGGGAATTTTCCTCCCCTTTGAGTGACACATGGCTCCCCACACATGCGCAGTCCGAATTCGGTGAATTTAGTGGTCCGCAAGGTCGGAAAGGTTGGCGACCCCTGCTATAGAGAAATGAGGGTTGATGGGTGAAACCAATTAATATAGTGGGGAACAATGGGGATCAACCCTCTCCGAAGTGTCAATTTTACAGCACACTTTGGAGGGTGATTTCTCATCAATGGGGCACGAATGGTCTTTGGAAACAATAGGTAGGCAATTTAATTTTCATACAAAAAGGTCACTTTAAGTTAGTGGCATCTCCAAATATGTTATTTTTTTCCAGAACAATATTAATACATTGGCCATTTTTAAGTTTTCAAAACAGAAAATTTCTTTCTTTAGAGCACAACAATCAGACTTTTAATGCTCAATCCCAACAAAGAACTTGTTTATTGGCCAGAAAGAATAATTCGTTTTTACATTCGTCTCCACATGAAAAAAGCAGAATGAACACAAAGCTGGGATATACAAGTGTCACCTGCTGTGAATTAATTGTGGATCGCTGTGTTTTCTTACCGTCCCGGTGCTGTTGTTAGGCCGTTCATACAAACATTACTCTTACACACCCGCCGCGTTCCACTTAGAGACAAACACTTTCAAAAACTCATCGCTCTTCCGCTTCTCACACTGGGGATTCCGAAAAAAGAGATTTTACTAAGATAAGACTCTTGTTAATGTCTACCCAGGTTGGGTATTGATAGCACCATCTAAATTCCGCAAACCCTACAACACTTTATCGTTTACAAATGACGACGCGTTTGTGACTTTGCCTCCTAAATATTCCCTCAGGTGCTCTTGTGAGCTATGTAATGTGTAAAATAAATGGCCCTGTGGTTTAGCCTGAAGTCTAACATCCATTTCAAACTTAACTTTTTCCTTCTTGGCTCCATTTCTGGAAGCTTCTCGGCAGTGCGAGGTTAACTGCAGTTTCATTGCACCCAAAGGTCTCGGAAAAAAATCTTTTAACGGATGGTGTTTGTTACCGTCCAATATGGGATACATATTCTTTGTCATTTATCTAAGTCAGGGAACTGAAAATGAGCCAGCAGACTTTCTCAACCTTTTTAACATGGGCGAACCCTTAATTAAATGTACTTAAAATTCAATTAACTATTGAGAACCCCTTTTATAAATATCCACAGTTCACAGTTGATCACCTCAATTGGAACAAAGATGTCAATAGAAACCTGACATAACTCCTTTCTGTTCTTTACTCAATCCAAAAATTAAGGTAAATAGTGCTATATAATTCATTCCCATTGTGCAATGGAGACGAGGATAGGGGGACGGTGCAGTCCTAAAACATTTCTTGACTTACTTGAGGGTAACAGAGAAAAAGCCTTTCTTTACTTATTTTACATGAGAGGGGCCTTTTGTGTTAGCTTTTTGGTTTTGAGGGAACCCATTCCATAATTACTATATCTACAGGTCAAAGTATATTAATGTGGTGACCACTAGGAAGAATGCTTCTTACATTGCTGACCATTGGAAAGAATATCAACCTTACAGATAGCCAAAAAGATCATCAGGGGGTCACAAATTGCACATTTATCAAAGGACCCCTAGTAACCCCTGGAGGAACCCTGGTTGAGAAACCTTGACTTTTTTCCATTACCACCCCTGGTGGTAATCCCGAGTGTGGCTAGGGGTGAAATTGCATTACGGGGTTGAATTGAGGGCTTACCTGGTTCTCACGAGCCTTCAGCATACTCCAGCGATGCCAGCCTGGCATCTGTGTCCACTTGGTGATTCCCCATTGGCAATGCCCGTAATCTGTGTCCCCTGGCTTCGCATCCCGGCGTGTGAACGTTGGAGACTCAAGGCTAGGGGATGCAGATGCCGGGCGGGCAAGCGGTGTGTGTGCGGGAGGGCTGCGTACGTTGGGGGGTGGGACCAGTGAAAAATTTTAAATTGGAAGTATTTTTAAATGTGAAATGTACCTGTTTTACATTTAAAAATACTAAAATAATCATACTGCTGGGGAGGTTAAACATAAAATCACATATTTAGTTTCCAGATGCTACCCCAGGCAGCTGTCAGCCTAAAAGCACACAGAACCATGTGGGGGACTCCTCCACTTACCCTATGGAATTCTTCCAGGGGTGACCCGGAGACCCCTGCGAGAGAGCATGGCTTCATGCAGCTTTGGTATAGAAGTGTCCTAAAAACCGCACCACGCCCAAACACCTGTTCAAAAAACTATTTGCACCACTCCAATTTATCTCAATAATAACAGCAGCTTTGGGCCGGTTGAGAACCGGTTGTCAACAATCTGAACTTAGTCTAAGACTTTGAAAAGATTTTGTCTTGATGCACCTGGAATCCTTTTAGGTAATTTAAAATGAAAGTGCAATTGGTCTCTAACAAGAACTGTTCCTAGTAATGTAAGTTTTGAATAGAACATTTAATAAAAACATTCATTCATTTTCCTGAACTAAAGCATTTACGTACGAACAATTTAAGATTTTCAATTAGCCGGTTAAATATAATTTTCCGCTTATTAGCAGAGTTGGGGATTTATCATTTGAATTTTCCTGCACAGTTTTTAAACATCCAAACTTTAAAATAGAATGTGATTTAAAGCTAATAGATGTGCGTTCTTTTACAAAAGTATGGATTTGCCTATTGGTGGGGGTAGAGGTGAACTTGACAGATGGGTACAGTCTTGACCCGAATTCCGAGTTCCATCCACTCCTAGGTCACTTCACTTTGCAGGGACCCATTATGGATCTAGTGGCTGGTGGACGTGGGCATAAAACAAAAATATGATTACAAATAAATAAGTGAAGAGAGTCCGTTTTAAGGCCTGGCCCGCCTTTACCTGGCTGTCCCAGGCACGGGCCCATGAGTTCCAATACAGTAAACCTTCTAAAGTGACTCTTACTAAGTTCCATCCACAGCTAGGTCACTACTGCTTTCCAAAGACACAGTAGTGACCTAGTAGCTAGTGGTGGGGACACTAAACTATTATAATTATCCATATAAATAAATGATGAGAGTCCATTTAGGCTTTTCCTCCTTTACCTTGGTGTCCTAGGCACTGGCCCATGAGTTCCAAAGCTATACCTGGTTAAGTGACTCTCTTCTATTTCTTGCACAACTTCTACAGTAAATTTCTGGGGCTTCTTGCTGAGTTCCATCCAGCGTTAATTCACTACAGCTCTGCAGGGACCCAGTAGTGACCCAGTGGCTAGTTGAACATCTTCTACAGTGAATCTCTGGGGCTTCCTGCTGAGTTCCATCCACCGCTAGGTCACTACAATTGTGCGGGCACCCAGTAGTGACCTATCGGCTGGTACGTCTGGGCACAAAACAAAAATAATATACCAAATAAATGATGACTGTCAATTTAGGTTTGAACCCCCTCCCCAACCTAGGAGCTGGTCTATGAGGTCTTATATGGTATACCTTTAAGTGAATAGCTGGCGCAGCTATTTTAGTGAATCTCTGGGTCTTCTTGCTAGGTCACTACAGCTGTGCAGGGACCCAGCAACTGATGGGTGGGGGTGCTCATTGGCTCACATGCATCCAACACATCTAGTAATGTTGGATGCTAAAGATTCCCTGCTTGGTTAAAGTGTGAGTGAATGTTGGATATGCAATGTGATTGAACATTGGCACCCAAGGATTAGAAGTTTGTTACTGGCATGGCCACCAAGTGAAAGCAAAGGACCACCATTACACCTACCACATTCAAGGACTGATACACTGCAATATATTACTTTATATATTTTAGGTTTTTTTAAGCTGGCCATTCTTTGACTTTTAGAGGCTCTTTACCAAATAACATGACAGGTTTAAACTCATGTTTTATAACCATAGATATAAAGCAGCTTAGTTCTGTTGTTCCAATGGAGACATTTTATAGAGGTTAATGAGGACTCTTCAGCCGAAATATTTTCATGGGAAACAGATGATGAATGTCAGTCATCTTCCTTTGGTAAATATGGAACACATTTCAACTTGGAAGGTCTGGCCGGACAGCTGTGTCTTGTTCATCTCACTATAGACAGACCTCGATGAAACTTCCTCTAATTACAATCCAGTTGGTTTGCCAAAAGGCAGTGGAAAAGCACCACACCAACATTTTTCCAATACATTTTGATAAGTGGAAGATCTTCAATGTCCGTCTATGAGATATTTGTTTTATCTGAGACGGACTACTCCCAAAACTGAAGTTTTAGGTTGGTATGGGCTTTGGTGGTTCGGGTCTCCTAGGGTTCTCCTATATTCACAATCCATCCAACATAGGCTATATATTTGCTCTGGACCGGCTTCCTGGTGGTGACATGGCTGGATCATTGCTGTGCAAGGCTTTCAATCTCAACCAGGGTCACATCTGACAGCGAGACATCTCATGAGAATAAGTGGGAGACAGTTGTCCTTTTCTAACAACAAGCAACTTAACAGGAACCTTCACCAGGGATCATTTTAGAGAAAAAACTGCACATTCAGGCAGTGCAATTACCCATTTGGACTCTTTCCCAATCTAAACAAACCTACCTTCTCTTTATACGGATCCAATCCTACTGAGATCCATTGGCCACGTAACTTCTGCTTAAATCCAGCACAGAGTGTAGGTTAGTTTAGATTATGGAAATCAGGCAAACAGGACAACTGATTAAGGTAAGGTAAATTAGCGTTTAAAGTGAAAAAAATCACTTACCTATACCAGTATAAAGCCCTCAAGTTCCTTCACCATTCGGCTTCCCTCTTCTTTCTCGCACTCGCTGTTCTGTCCAGCTTCTTACTTCTGGGTTCTTCTATATATCACCCAAACTCATACTGTGTAGGCGTGAGATCAGGTAATGTCTTTCTGCAAATGTCAAAAAATGTCGCTGTGCATGAGCACTTTATTTTTTACATTACAGGAAAGCCCTAAAGACACATGCCCATTCTTAGGCATTTTGTTCTCACGGTGGAAGGAGCAGCCCACAGCCTCCTGGGATATGTGAGCCTCCTGGGATAAGTATCTGCAGGCTTCCTCTTCGACAATAAAGACAGAGACCGCAAACTTCCCCCCCAAAAATATAAAAAAATTTATTCCATTATACAAAAGAGATAGAAACCCTTTTATATAATATTAAAATGTGATGAGAGGTCGGCTTGAAAGAAAGTTGAGATGTAAAACAACCTAAAATATATAAGATTTTAGTGGTTGGGTTCAGATCTATTTTACTTATGTATCAGGCTGCTTTATTCCTGAAAACCTTCTGAAAAGCTGAGAAGAAACATTTATGTTGACAATTCTAATTCTCAGTGTCATCTCCACATTCTGGAACTTACCAGGCCACTGCACACGGATAATGAGTCTGCACCTCGATCTCCTTTCTGCGTAATCCTACAGCCCAGCTGGCCACGTATGGCTTTTTAAAGGCTAAATGTCACTACAATTATTGTTACCATTATAAAGTACCAACATATGTCAAGGTACAATAAATATCAGAGGAAAATGGCAGATTCCAAATGAAATAGATACAAAATATGATACAGAAGCAGAACAACTTCTCCAACCCTATTTCCCATATGTCATGCCTTATCTGGGTGATCAAATAGGGTAAAATTGTCTCATGTATGGTAGTGGGGATACCAATATGGAGGAACTTTCTTGGTAGTTGGTAGTCCTGCCCAGTCTCGGCATTTCTCCTGACAACCCATATTGGTGAAGTTGGCAATGGTGGAAGGAGAATGGAGAAGGAGAGTTGTTGGAGAGAGTTCCAAGCTAGAGATCAACCGGGAAGACAACATGTGTGCTTGCCATAGTTTCCAATAATCGGAAGTAAACCCATATTTTTAGCCCCAATGGGTAGGGTATCAGGATGATTTTTTAGAGACGACTTCTAGCTCCTCTCTGGCCCAGTAATATGTAAACCTTAAGATCAAACTTCTAAATTAGGAAGCAGCTCCATGCTGCCGGTACTTCTCCATGAGTTCCGCCATAGTGAGCCCCCAGGACACCCACCTACTGATATATAAACTTTCATACTTAAGGCCAACTGTCCTTAGCAATTCATAAATGAGGTCAGGTTTTAAGGATGTTCCAGCATTTACTGATGAATCCAGAGAAGTTGAATTAACATCTAATTACACCACTTATCCTAATTTGTGTTTTACAGATCCTGCCCGCTCTGCTTTTGATCACATGCTTAAGCAGTGAAATATGTCCAGATTTAGCAGACAAATTATTTGCATGAAATGTTCATTTTGTAGTGCAATTCTATTACTTAGTAATGACATCATCTGGCATTGTTAAGGAACACGTTGCATATCCTTGACACTACTTAGATTACTCAGCAGTTTTCAGCTCCGCAAAATGATAATAGAGGCTTCTGCCAAATTGTAGCAGGTGCGTGAAGTTCACCAATCTCATTCTTTCTGATTCCCAGGTTGTCCATTGCTGCGTGCATCGTGCTGCAGATGTATAGTGCAAAGTAATGCTGGGCTGAAATGGAGGAGGGGTACAAAAGCAGCTTAATTTGACAGGTATTACACATAAAGGGCGCTGATTAGCCATTATCCTTCCCAAGACATAAATCCCTGACTGTCAGAGGTTTGGTGTGTTTTGTGCATAGTAATAGAAGGGCTGTAATCAACAAGTAGGCTATGGGGACAATACTGGGCGGATAAAACAAAGATACAAAGGTAGGACAACTGTGCCAAGCCTGGATTTACATTTTTGTGCATTCACCCAAAAGGTGCGTTAATGTGCATTGTGTTAAGGCACCAGCATTATATTTTGGAATGGATGGAGTATTTACATAATGTGTTGTGTTATAGTGCAGATGTGATTTTGCTCGGAGCACACCACACTGCACATACCATGCACAAGTCATTGACACCCTGTTGCTAGACCATTCATTTGAACATAAGAAGACCCATCAGGGGAATTATATACTTGGGTATGATCCAGCACCTGATGTCTCCCCATGCATACATGTTCTTATGTTGAACACCTCCTAATGACACAAAGTTGTGTACGATCAGGTGCCAGCCCCCAGTCCCGTTGGATATGTGCAATGAGTATGTCAGCAAGCTGCTATCAATCATTTGTGCCTTGTAGGAAAGGGCAGGACACACAAAGAATAAACATTAGCAAAACTAAGCAGATGACCAAGAACATTTTTTAAGTTGCTTTTTTCCAGTATTATAATATAAAGGTGTAGGTAATAGTAAAAGGTCCTCTTTATGATGGTGACAAGGTTAGGTTTGGATTTTGATGCATTGCATTGACTGTCATTGATAAGTGAATTTGTAAAGATATAAAGGGGCAATCTCTATTCTTGCTACCCTATGGTACTTATAATTAGGTTTCTATCTGCCCCTTCACTGCTCAGATCAACCCCACCAGTGCACTCCATTCAAAGCACCCCACTCTTCCCAGCCCCTGTGACACCCCAAATCTCATGCAGACAAAAATGAATTTAGGATATTAGATAATACTGATTACATGAGAATCCAATGTGGATGTTACATTGCTTACCCTAATCCTCTACACCGTTCCCATCATCGTTGCTTCCTCCGGTCATTCTATGAATCTTTCATTTGCATAACAAGAACAAAAAAAGCCATTGTGTCATTTTCCAAACCATTGTTGGACTTTATAGCTAGAGGACCATCTGTTGAAGCAAACACAGGAACGGAAAGAGGTTCCACCAATTACAGGTTACATTGTAAGCATCTGTCTACTTTCTGCATGTTTCCAGATCCGTGTGATTGTGCGTGCCAAGAAGAGTCATCACATGGCTCTGGTGTGCCATAAAATTTTATATGCTTTTTCAAAGCCTTGTTTTAGGCTCCGTCCAGTCAAGAATGATATTTTTGTTTTTTAGTAGATGCTGGAGACCTCACAGCCACACACACAGAGTTGTATCAGATATTTGTAATATCATCCATGTGCATGGGCCATCTTGTTATAAGACATCCAACGTTTGAGTATGGTGTTAGAAAAGGGAAAGCGGATCATCAACCCCAGAGGAAGACAAAAAAAATCTAATAAAGTGAAACTAAAGCAGACATAAATCACATTAGCCAATAGAACCAATGGAAATAAATAACATAACAGATATAAAAAACAAAAATGAACACCCGTGTGATATCAGCTGCTTGATATCTACCATATAGTTTATACATCAGAGCTCAAAAAGGGAAGAGAAACAGCACTAAGACCCCACTATACTGCATTGCAATGAGAGTGCTGATCGAAAGAAAATTAGTGACTAGGATCAGCTCACCACCTGGTTGCTTGACTTTTAACTGTCTGGTGCAGGGGTCAGCAACCTTTACTATCAAAAGAGCCATTTTGCCTCCTCTTCCACTAAAGAAAAATAGTCTGGAGCCGCAAAACATAACACAGTTTATAAACTTTTAAAAGTTTTAATATTTTTTTAATTTTACCTGTTACAACAAGTGTGCATGTGTAGGCCTACTTTGAAATAAATTAAACACTGAACTATGCCCCTAGAAGCCTCCAGCTTCTAACGTATCATCCTGTTACATTAGCTGGAGGCTTCTAACGTAACAGGGTAGATTTTTTTGATGGGCAGAGTTCTTTATGTTCTGACGATGCCTTAGCGATGAAATTTTAAGGGGTGTTAGCCACAGGTGTCCCTCATTTGCAGCTTTAATTTTGTTCACCTGTACCCCCCAATCTTGAGTAATTGGGGTTCGGGTGCTTGAAGCCTCCAGCAATGTGTAACAGGGTAGATTATTTTGATGGGCAGAGTTCTTTATTTTCTGACGATGCCTTAGCGATTCAATTGTAGGTGGTGTTAGCCATAAGTGTCCCCCACTTGCACCTCTATTTTGGTCACCTCTACCGCCTCCCCCCCGTTCCAGAGAAATTGGGGTTCAGATGCTAGATGCTTCCAGCAATGTGTAACAGGGTAGATTTTTTTGATAGGCAGAGTTTTTATGAATTTTTAGGAGGTGTTAGCCACAGGTGTCCCATACTTGCACCTCAATTTTTTTTCACCTGTACCCCCGTTTCCAGATAAATTGGGGTTTAGGTGCTAGAAGCCTCCAACAATGTGTAACAGGGTAGGGGTTTTTTGATGGGTGGAGTTTTTAGGAGGTGTTAGCCACAGGTGTCCCCCACTTGCACCTCTAATTTTTTTCACCTGTACCCCCTTCCTGTTCCAGAGAAATTGGGGTTCAGGTGCCTCCAGCAATGTGTAACGGTAGATTTTTTTGATGGGCAGAGTTCTTTATGTTCTGATGATAGCCTAACAATTAAATTTTAGGGGGTGTTAGTCACAGGTGTCCCCCACTTGCACCTACATTTTTGGTTTTGTACATCTCCCCATTCCAGAGGAATTGGGGTTCAAAGGAGGGGGATGTCATTGTACACACCCATTTGTACACGCCCCGTGGTAGATTTATTTCACTGGTAGATTTTTTTCATTAGAACACCGGATAGGGAATCCCCCTGCTCCGCAGTGTCTTGGGAGGAAGGGGATCCCCCATCAGAGATCTCCCCGCGGCAGCCGAAGGGAGCCACAACAAGGAGGCTGAAGAGCCGCAGGTTGCAGACCCCTGGTCTGGTGCACTGTTTTTCAACTTTTTTATTATGGAGAACCCTTGAAATAAATCTCAGGTCTTAAAGAACCCCCTGCTATAATTATTATATCCACAACTCACAGTATATTAGTGGAGTGGTCAGTAGGAAAAAAGCCTCCTACATTGTAAACCAGTGGGAAGAATGTCATCCGTATTGATAGCCAAAAATAACATTAGTGTCAGTTAAACTGACCTGGGAGGTGCAAATTGTTCATTGTTTGATGAACCCCTAACAATTTTTTGGAGCAACCCTGGTTGAGATGCACTGATCTAGTAACAGGGAAAGTTAAATAGTATTGCTTAGAAAAGTAAAAATAAACAAATCATCAGGAAAAAGACAGTTAAAACAGAAAGGAATAATATGGACTTGATTGGAGTAAACAGAGGGCTATTAGGAGGTTTAACAACCAAAGTTAATACAAAAGTAACAATGTTACTTTGTATTTCTGTATCTTATGATTGAACAGTATTTATATAAACATTGTCAGTTGGCTCATTTATTTGGCAGCAGCACAGCAACACCCGGCTGTCATTTTGACAGTTGGAAACTGCCAGCACAGGAATAGCAGTAAATTTAGTTAAAAAAATAAAAAAAAATAAAATTGATACAAAAGTAACAATCTGACTTTGTATCTCTGTATTCTTTGTTTGATCAGTATATGTAAACACTTTGTCAGTTGGTCTATTTATTTGGCAGCAGCACACCATCACTCGACTGTCATTTTAACAGTTGGGAATTGCCAGCAAGTGCAAAGCAGATAAGGGGGTGGATTTGTTTTATAAATCTGAAAACAAAGTAGATACAAAAGTAACAATATCATTTTGTATCTCTGTATATTATGCTTGAACAATATTTTGTCAGATCGTCCGTATATTTTACAGCAGCACAGCAACTCCCGGCTGTCATTTTGACAGTTAAGAATTGCCAGCAAGTGCAACATAATGGGGGGGTGGGGCTGCAGATAAGTGCTAAATGGCATATTACATATGTCCTATATAATAGGAATACGTTTTTGGGGCAGTCTCAATATACCTCCACACCTCATTAAATTTTTTGAATGTGTATCTAAACCCAAAATCATAACAAATTAAATTAAATCCTTATCCCAAATGAAGACAAATATTTAGATATAATTTAAGCCACATTTTTGTAAAGTTTCTAATTGAATGGCGACAACTTAGAATGCTATAAAGGTTTTTTGCTGCCACTACTAAGAAGCTTCATCCTGTTTGTTCTAATGGTTATCCGGTTGAAAAAGTGAAAAAGAATCCAAAATTTTGAGCTGTCACAAGAACAATGGCTGGATCTTTCAATACGGCTCTAAGATAGCATTTTCTTCAATTGGGGAGATTTCCTCTTTTTTCCTGTTGTGTGTAAAGGACAAGAAGTGAAGAGAAATCTCCACAATGCAAACCCAATTTCTACTCCATCCAAGTTTTAAAAAAGTTTTTGCTTTGCATACCAAACACTACAATTTCTCTTTGGTGTATTCTTCCCATCCCTGGACATCATTTGTTGGCCAAAATCAAACCACGTGCTAAAATTTACATTGTTGCATCTCCCGCTTCTTCATAATTATTTAGCATAAACTCGAAAAAGTCTAAAAAATTTAAAAAATCCTAGAGCGGAGCTTTGGGCAGCTTATCTGAAGCGTTGCATTATGGGAGGCTGTAAATGAAATATAGGTAAAATAATTCATATGGCTTAAGCTACTGTAGAAGACCGATAGCCACTTGGAAACCCGAGATAACGGCGCTGCCTTTATTAGAAGTGAATTACGATGGAACAATAAATGAATTTAATTATCATCATAGCACAAGGATTTTCCTTTAAGGTAATTTAATTACTATTTGTAAATTGCGGGATACTTGAAAACGTGTTTTTTTTCTGCACTTTTATTCTTTGGTTAAAGAGTACCGGTCATGTGAAACGCACAACCTGCTGTGTATTTAGAAGATCTGTCCATATGACCTACATTTTTTCGCCTTCCTCTGGATCATCTGCGTATATATTAGGTGCTATGAAGAATATGCTGGTTTCCAATATGTTTATTTCCCTGGTGGTTTAACCTGATGGACTTATTTCTTTTTTCACCCTGAATAATGTAACTATTCATGTGATCTCAAAGGTTTCTCAGACTGACACCATTGTGGTCAAGACCCTCAGGGTGATCAGGCAATGGCAGAAATTGATCCTATTGTGTGATACTTCCCCCTCCCCTTAGATTGTAAGCTCTACAGGCCAGGGTCCCCTCCTCCTCCTGTGTCACTGTCTGTTATTTGTAACCCCTATTTCATGTACAGTGCTGTGTAATATGTTGGCACTTTATAAATCCTGTTTATTAATATTATTACACATCTTTTTTCCAATGAGTATTTTGGGAACTGCCAAAAATAACAACATTTAGCTACGGACATTTGTCCAAATTTTCATCTGAAGTTCGAGGTCAATTCTTTTTCTCAATTCCAGCCCTGAAACTTGTATGTTAATGTTCTGCCCCATGTTTCATGCTTGTTCCAGATTACCAGTGCAGAACATATCTGGGTTCTGGATTTACCCTGGAATATGGGGTTCATGGAGTCAGTGGAGTGCCACATCAGTTTTGACTATTATGGATGGCAAAAATTGAGAATTTTCATTTTGTGAAAGTATTTAGTTACCAATTTTTTTAGTTTATTGCAAAACCCTGATTTCATATTGTACTGTATTATCCCTGAATCATATGGGAATAGTAACAGGTTCAAAGTGAAAAAAGTAAAATTTATATTTTGTTCCTAAAATCAAGGTTACAATACAGTCAGGAAATTACATTTTTTGGCTACCTATTGACTTGAAAAACCCACTGAACATGGTATTGTTACCAATATAGCTGGGGGACTTTTAGGAGCCTCTTGTTCATAGGCTTTTATTTTTCAAACAAACACTTGGGACATGTTCCCATATATTTCTTTACACACTTCCATCCCGCACCAAGCAGGTTTGGTCACAAGTGTACATTTAATGGATGTTTATAATTCAATAATTGTATTGTATGTTTTGTACTGTATTGCCCTATGGCGGAGTTTATTATTTATTATTTTTTTTTATTATTATTATTTATTTTGTTCCAAAATCAAAGTTAAAATACAGACCGTATTTGAATTATAATTTCTTTAACAATTCTTCAGTTGCATAGCCAATGGCTATTCAATAAACATTGGCTTAACAAGTCATTTAATGATTATTCTAATAAATTGATTTCTGGAAAGATTACAGACTTTAAAACAATTTCACTTGGAACATGTTCCCACAACCCCTAATCATCACAGCAATTTTGCTGACAATACTGTGTTCAGAAGGCTTTGAAATTACCTTTGAAATGGCAACATTTTTGTGAAATCTTTTTCAACGACAATAGGATATTTGCAACAATTTCCAAAAATTCTGCCTATTCCTATTGGCTATTGAACTTCAGTAAATCATCAAATTTTGGACTTTAAAGTGGCTTTTTTCTATTTGTATTCTCATATGGTGTCACCATTGCCACGTCCCTGCCTTCTGGCACATCTGGGATATTTTTGTGCCAGGAGAGTTTTTGATTTCCAGCAGTAACCTTCAGATCAATGGGCGGAATTCTGATTTATGGAGACAGTGTTGCTCCAGTTGAGTCACCAATTTCCGGGAAGAATTATATTTAAGGTCAAGCGGATGTCGTGAGTCATTGCGGAATGATAGCGGAGGGAATCCATGAGGAGGAAATGGTTGGAATGGTGGATCTAAGCAGTTTACTCACAGCTGTATTAATATGAACCGAGGTTCAATGGTTTATTAAACCTATTCAATGTCAGCAGAGTTCTAACAAGCCCCGCCTCTCCGCGCGTTCACTCAGCGATGATCAACACCCATTTTCAAAGTTATTGTATCCATAATGTATCCATAATGTTTGGCCTGGAGTGGAAAAATGGTGAAATGCCAACTACAACCTGCAAAGCCGCACCAGCTGTTGTCAAAGAAGCCTGTCTGCTTCTTATATATGTGGGGGGTAAACTAATCATCCCTATTGCCCAAAGGAGGGGCAGATAGGATAGAAATGTTCCAAGGATAGGCAACATAGAAGTAGGGTTGTCATTGTTATCACTCTACCCGCAGATCATCTGCTCAGCAAGCTGCAGCATCCCCTGCCTCCCTTTAGCCATAAAGTTTTCCCCATTCTTGGCATCCCCTGCACAGAAACTGGGGCTGTCCACAGCTGAAGGCGATTCTGTAGTATGTGCTGGAGCCAATGAGCAGATTGTTTAATCCTGTCCTGCCATTGGCTGCTGGTCCTTTATAAACCTCTTCCATTCCAGGCTCAGGTTGCTGGATCCTCAGTGCATTTCTTGCATCTTTCCCTTCTGATTTTATGGATTTGACCTCAATTCTGGCTTATCTGCTGCCTGCCTCGAATTCAGTCTGTTCACCTTACTCACCTTGGCTCGCTGTGTTCTGGACTGATAGCCATTCCTATGCTGAAGTCATCAGATCTCTGTCACCCCCTGTTGGGGAGAGCCAGGGGCTGCATCCTGGTGACCTCCTTGCAGCAATGAAGTCTGGTGGCCACTAGGGTCACTGGCCCATCATTCCTTGTAGGGTGTGCTGGTGAAGTGCAGGGGGTCACTTAGATTCCATACCTCAGGTGTGTCACCTGCCAGGGGGAGGTGACCTGTAACAGCCACCTATGAAAAGCGCTTGTTGCCAGTGTCAATTATTGGAAGAACATAAGACAGGTTGTATTTATAAGAAAAGTTGGTAACTTTATATACAAAATATTTATTTTTGAACAAACATCTGGTATGTACTAAATATTAGGATTATCTAAAAATGGGAAAAATTGAGAGCAACACAACTCGATTTGTGAATTTCCCCCCCCCCCCCCTCTTTATACACCATCCGTCTGTTACTTGCAACGTTTCATGGCTGTTCTGTGATTTGCTCGCATGTAATTGGTAACAAACACACGCTGAAGAAGGAGGCTTGCACGGCCTGGTTTTATTTTACAAGTCGGATAACAGGGCCCGAGGGCGCCTTAGATAAAGCATAAAATGCGGCCCCGGCAGCCGTCTCAGTAAATTGGTTCGGAAGTGGCTTCAGGCTCCTGTCACGGGTGGATGTGCGTGTTACAGAAGGCCGTGGTGGCTCTGCAGACACCATAGGCGCATGGAGTGTGACTTGACAGGAGCTGAGGGTGCTGTTTGAGCTCGGGCCTGAGCTACGGGCCGTCCGTCTGTTCCCTTTACATCCATCACTCAGCGTAGGCCTCCGATCTCATTAAACAGCAGAGTTGCCGCGGGGTTTGCTCAGAATCCGCTCAAATGGTTATTACTGTCCCCGCGGCATTTCAGATTTATGGACGCGTTCCACTTCTACCTCTCCGACTTGCCACCCGTTTAGGTAGAATTATCTAATAAATCTATCTGATTCTCCTCTCAAAGCAGATGAGAGAATTAGACTCTATTTCTGCTTTTTTTAGTGTATATCCAAGCAAAAACTTTTATTTTTTTACTTTAGTTTGAAAGGGGAAGGATTAGAGTCCCTCGGGGGTGTAAATATCACTGATGGGGGAGGAGAAACCAGGAAGCTGCTCTGTCATTTGTTGGCCTCATTAAAGCCTCTGCAGGGGAGGGAAGATGATTGTAACTGGCTGGTTGGTGGTCCAACGAATTTGATTGGTGGCATTTGCTGGATTTAGCCCCACGTGCAGAGAGAGGGAGGAGAGCCAGAGAAAGAAAAACCTGCGAGTTCAAAGTACAGAATGAGCCTGATTTATAAAAGCTCTCCAAGGCTGGAGAGGATACACTTTCATCAGTGAAGCTGCGTGATCCAGCAAACCAGCAATGGATCTGGTTCAAAGGAATCCATTCCAAGTTTTTTGGATCACCCAGCTTTATTGATGAAAGTGTATCTTCTCCAGATTTGGAGAGCTTTAATAAATCAGGCCCTATGTGTTAATGTGTTAGTGAATGTGCAGGCATGCAACTATCTCTGGGGAGGGGAACCTGGGATTGGAGAACCACAGGTTGCTGCAGCACAAAAACTTGCCATTCCCTTCCTGATGCCCCCGAAGAAGGGGGGGGGGTCCCCCTTATTTTCTAATTATGCTTTTACCCTTGTCAGGTTTTATATACCCTTGTCAGGTTTATACTGATAAATGGGGCACCGTTTGAAAAATGTACTCTATGATTTTACCATATAGGAAGTTAGGGAAATTCTGCACAGGGGACACTACAAAGAATTATATTTGACAAGGGAGAGGCTGCATTTGACCTGTTTTGTGTTGCGTTGCACTTCTTTGGATGCAGCAGGTGCAGGAATAGGAGGTAACCCCCTCTCTTTCTTCCATGGCCAGGTACAAAACCCCTGGCGGCCAAGGTGGGAGGAGGGTGATAAGTTTTTGCCATCAGAAATCAAATTTGCAGCTCCCTTATGTGCCGTCCTTGGATGCATAGAGGCATAAAAGGAATAAATCTATTGATTATGCGAAAGCATACTGCAGATTATTGACACCTCACTTGAGACACGTTGCTTATAAATCCATTCATGAAGAAATAAATATATAAATCTTGTATTACACTCTAAAAAATGGCCAATTTTTAAAGTACCCAGCAGTCTGATGTTTCACATTAAGATCCCAGAATGGGGGTTGGCGCTTTAAAAAAAAATCTAAATTTCAATACGTAATGACAAATCGAGAGACTTTGCAGACAAGGTTAAGAACGTCGGAAGCCTGACATTTTATTTAGGTAAAATATGGAGGCGTACGAGAGAGGAAGAATTGGAAAGCTATCACATTGCCGAGATTTCTAGTCAAAACGCAGAGTTGGATAATTAGATTTGTCACAGAAAAAGAAGGATGAGAGGGAAAGCGGCAGATATTCCGCTGTCATGTCAGGATGGACGGCTTAGCCCAGCGTGCGTTGCTGCTAACTGGTAAATCATTGGAAAAATCACACACGTGTGCATATACACAAATGTACAATATATATTATATGTATTTGGTGGCTCAGAGGTTAGCACTCTGACCTTTGCAGCGCTAGGTCCCAGGTTTGAATCTCCGCCAGGACAATATCTGCATGGAGTTTGCAGGTTCTCCCCCATGTTTGCGTGGGTTTCCTCCGGGTACTCGGGTTTCCTCCTACATTCCAAAACCATGCAGTTAGGTTAATTGGCTTCCCCAAAAATTGACCTTAGACTGTATTGAAGACATATGACTATGGTCATTAGATTGTGAGCCCCTTTGAGGGACAACTAGTGACATGACTATGGACTTTGTACAGCACTGCGTATAACATCAGCGCTATATGAATACTGTGTAATAATAATATATAGAATATTATATCTGTATAAATAATTATAGGAATTCATCGTTTCAGATTTGTAGTGACTGCATACCTGTTGGACCTGTTGTCTTCGCATTCTTTCCCATTATCCATTGGAGTAATTTATTAATATTAATAAAAAGTGTGTGTGTATATGTATATATGTGTGTGTGTATATATATATATATATATATATATATAGTGCTAACATATTAGGCAGCATTGTACATTAAATAGGGGGTACTGCTGTCCTGCAGCTGGATAAAGTCTCCCGGCTGTCCCAGTGCATTATTTTGCACAATCCTTTGTTTCCGTATACCTGCAGCCAGTTCCGTACATAAAGCAATATAAGATGTTGAATCATCATGGAAGCCACTTTGGTCACGTAGCATGGAGCTTGTCCCTACCAAAATATAGACAGTTTTTGACAAACTTCCCTTAAATTTTAACCCTGTAGAATTTTTTCTGTCTGGACCAGTTCTAATGACTTCATCAGAGAGCCAGATCACTCGGAATACATATGAAGTCTTGACCAATGGGAACCCAGAAACCTGACATTGGCCCTTTCCATTCTTTACCTTATCCAAAAATAAGGGTAATTGCACAATGTTACCAAGAAGTGTGCTGGGGCTTTAGAATGCATTCCCATTGTGCTATGGAGAAGAGGATAGGGGAAGGTGTTCTGTGGTATTTAAACATTTCTTGACTTAGGGTAACAAATCTGCTGCACAGAATCAGATCAGTCTTTCTTGACTTATCATGGGGGACTTTTGGGTCTCGGGGAAACCCCTTTAAAAATTACTATATCCACAGCTCACAGTAAACTAGTGTGGTGGTCAAGGTAAATAATTCCACCTGAGAGGACCCTGCCCAAAAGAGCTTACAATCTAAGAGCTGGGGGAAGTATCATACAATAGGAGGGAGATATGGAATGGGAAGTAGTGAGGGTTTAGGAGACAGAAGAAGACGGGTAGGTGAGTTTGAAAAGGTTTTAAGTGCACTTTTAATGGAGGAGAAAGTAGGAACAAGCCGAATAGGACGGGGAAGACCATTCCAGAGAGTTGGGGCAGATCTAGAAATGTCTGGGAGCCATGCGTGTGAGGAGGTTAACAGTAAGGAAGTCATTAGTAAGTCATTGGAGGAGAGAAGAGAGCGGCTAGGATAGTATTTTTCTATCGTGTCGGAAAGGTAAGTGGGACAAAACTGTGTAGGGATTGAAGGCAAAGCACAGGAGCTTGAATTTGATTATAAGGTGAAATGGAAGCCAATGAAGAGAACTACAAAGAGAGGCAGCAGAAAGGGAGTGGTGGGAAGGATGGATGAGTCTGGTTGCAGCATTGATAATATAGAATGTCATCCTTACCGATCATTGGTGTCACCTAAACTGACCTGAGAGGTCCAAATCGGTCAAGGAATTCTAGCAACCTCTGGAGGAACATTGGTTGAGAAGTATTGGTCTAAATGTCCCTTTCTCAATCTTTGTACTACACTGGAACCTTCAAACTACTAACTTGGTCAAGGAAAACTCCTACTATAAGTAATCTATTGGGAATTAATGGAAAGATAACCCAGATACAGTACTGATCAGCATTTCAAAACAGCTCTTTCAATAACACTGGCTCTGGTACCATCCACATCTCAAGGAATCTTCGGCAATGTCCGAAGGAATATTTGTGCTCCTCGGAATCCTGGTTAAGAATGGTCGATCTGGAACAAGCGTGTTCCTGCCAGGGGAAAATAAAAAGCATAAAATGAAAACAAATGGAGCCACCACACCCAAAGCTGCAATAATGGACACAATTGTTTCTTGGTCAATCAGAGTTGACCTTCCATGTTCTAGTTTTTGGTTACTGTACTTTGATCAACGTAATTACAAAAAAGAAAATCAGAATATTAAACTCGAGACGTCCCTCAAAACAAAAAAACAAAACCTTTTTAATCATGTCCAAAACGAGACGTTTCCAATAATCTAAGCCAACAGAAAGCCGTGAAAGGCATTTCTCCTGTTTATGGCACGGTGATTGCCCCAATAAATCCGGAGCTCCAATATAATATTTTCTGGATGTGAGAAATCCTCAGCATATGAGGCCAGCACAATAGAAGGATATTCGTTGACGATCCCCCCTGGAACACGGATCTGGAATTTATCAAAGTTTCTTTCTTTTTTTTCTTTGTCTTTTGCTCAGAGAAGATTGCTGCACCCTGGATTGGCCGCTGTAACGCATCAAATTATCTCAATTATGGGTGCAAAAATGCCAGGTGTAGGACTTTTTATCTTTACAAAATGGCATGTAATTTGATTTAATTGTGTTTTTGGCTGCTCTTTTTTTTTTTATATTGTATCTCCGTGGATGCATAGCTACAATTTATTTAATTGGTCTCACATTTAAAGACATTCCTGGCAAATTGTCAGTTCTATATGATGTCTGAAGTGGGCTGCAGAGCGTCGCAAACATGTCATTACTTAAGGGAAAGAGAGAAGTGAGGGTATAAATGTATATTTTTTATCTTCTGGAAATCATATGTGGAAGAGAATTTTGTTCAATAATCCTAAATAGCACAGACATATTCTGTAGTGCAGTACAAAGGACCTTGAAGCATTTACATCAATCCCTCCATCCACATTTACATTCAGTAAAGCAAACCTGTCATGGCAAAAATGAGATCTCTTGATCCTTTTTTAAAAATGCAATTTGTCTATTTGATGAGGAATCCGCTCCTGATGAGCAGGTTTAAAGTCAGAGCTCATTATCTGCATACTTGTTCAGGGTCAATGTCACAAAAACGGGTTTATTTAAGAAGCCGTGAATCTGACTTTGACTAAAACATTCCCTGGTGGGGAATCTTCCAGGTCCATATGGTTTAATACCAGTATTTTATTCACCACCAGTGAATGTTTAATCCATTGCTTTATAAATGGACCCCAAAGTATTGAAGCCAGTGTTCAAGTAATGACAGCCAGTCTAACATTATCCTAAATAGAATAGTAATGGCAGCCATTTGTGCCTATATATATATATATATATATATATATATATATATATATATATACACACGGTATATATGTAAAAATGTACCCAACGCGTTTCGCATTTTATTCTTTCATTACATTACAAACCAAGGAATCCCTATTCCCTTTGCCATTGAGTGGGACATGGGATGTTTTGAGTGTTGAGGACAGAGCTGTTAATTTTGTTGGCTGAAAGAGCACCAATTCTCCTGGTTTAAAAGCCTAAAACTAAAGTTTAATTTGCTAATATGTTACCTTCCCCAGCTAATATGTTACTTTCCCCTGTTCCTCACCCCCCCCCCCTCATTTAAATGCTGATGAAATTGCTAAATAAAATCTTCATATATCATTATATTTCTTACAAAGACATTATTACTTTGTCTCTGCACTGCAGACGGATCACGACTGGTGGGAGGGGCCGGCAGGGTACTGTGCGATATTTCGTATAAGAATGCCCTCATGTGATGCTGTCACACATCTAACTTGGGTTAAAAAAAGTCAATAAAAAAGATTAAAAATCTGCGTATCTAATACTATAAATCCATTGGTGATACAGAGGAAGGCGAAAAAAGTTCTCAAAACGCATGGTCCGTTTTCCCCAAACAGTTGTCTTTCTATTGGTTAGCAGTTGATGCTTTCTGTATGTAATAGACAGCAAGGAGCCCCCTAGTGGGTGTGTCTGTGAATTCCTCCCCTGAATCACAGGCAGGGGTTCTCAGATCTCCAAGGCACCAATACAGATCAGTATGGTGGACTGGTACACCAGAACAATGGCTGATAGAAAGCAGAAACACTGAACTGGCTGAGCTCCCTGCAGGCATCTTACATTTTCATCTTTGGTAATTTTGATTCAAGCTGTGTTTTTTTCCAGGGTAACATTTACTGCTTGTTAACTCTACACCTTACATTGAAAATGCACATTAATCCGTGTTGTGGACGGGGGTGGGTATAATTTGTGCTATCATAATAAATTGTTGGGATTGTTAAGTAACGGCGCATGATTTAAATTCAACTCATCCTTACATTTCATGTTTCTATATCAGGGAATGCGAGGAATGTTTAAACAGAGCAGCAGGGAGATAAGTCTGAGGGTGCTGAGCAAAATCCCCAGAATACCTGAAAAGGTTCAGCTTGTCCAGACTCTGCTTTGCCTTCAGATATTGCATAGTTGTTCTGGATTCTCTCCTAGACTGAAATTCCTTTGATTTCACTTTACACTGGGAGCTTCTCACGATGTGCATTTGAAGCTGCAGCAAGTCAATTAGAGCCTGCCTTATTTCCTGGCTGGAGGACGTCCAGCATCATCCAGCCCAGGGGTGTCACTCAAATACACAGTGGGCCAAAATTAAAATTTTAGACAAAGGGGCCAAACTTGAAGCTGAAATAGCACCACTACTACAATTCCTTACATCAAGAAAAAAGTCCAAAGCGGGGCTTAATGTTATGAGTGGCTGAACTCCCTCTTCACTGTAATGGCACCGCCACTACAATTCCCTGCGGCTTAGGCAGAGAGTCCGCTGGTCTATAGACGTGAGTGATGCCAGGAATTGTTGTAGCAGCGCTATTTAAATGCAGCGGCAGGCCGGCTGCAATTCATATTTAGGATTCCTTTGAGGGCCAAAAAAAAGGACATTGTGGGCCAGATTTGGCCCATGGGCCAGAGTTTGACACCCCTGATCTAGCCCTTTGCTTCCCAGGATGACTGTCCCTGGCCATCCAAACCCATTGGATTTCAGTACTTTGAACCATGGAGGATCGGCATTACATGGGGGCATTTCAATACCTTCCATTTTCTTGGTGCTATGCACAGCACCCTGTTAGCTCCTCCCACCAGCCATGATCTAACTGCTTTGCATAGAGAAGCACATCACTGAGTCTAATAAAAATAGCACATTGATAATGAACAAAAGAAGGGGCCAGTGAATCCTATTACAAAAGATATATAGCAATATATGTATATTGTGTGTGTATATAGCAATATATGTATATAGCAGGCAGTGCATCTCCTGCAGAAATCACATTTTCTCTTTAAACCAGAACTAAAAAAATAATGTCATCGGGCAGGTTCGTTATTGCAGGTGGTGTCCTTTCTTCATAAAGCACACCTATCTGCCTGATCTTTATCACCTTTTTAAAAAAACAGAGTTGTGCATGCACAGCCCAGCAGGTGGTGCTGTGATTTGTGGGGTAACCCAGCATCCCCTGCAACGGCAGGACTGCATGAACTCCTGCACCCATGTGCAGGAGATATTTTATCACAGCTCAGACAATGAAGATGGCCAAAGATCAGAATAAAGAAAAGGAAAATAAAGGAACTGAATAGGAGAAGAAATTAGTGACGCCGTGCAATGGAACGAGAACAGGCGAGAGTATTTGTTAAATTGTGATCAGACAAGTGAGGTTACTTTTTTTCAGACATCACCTGTCCCTTCTGAGGACCTGCCTGGTCACAATTGTTTAATGTAAGTTCCCTTTAAGTTCCCCTGCGTTGGAAGCTGGTCTTGGGGTGTCACCCCGATATCTCCTTTGACTGCCCCAGTTCTCAGTAAGTTATCTTCAGCTGTCTCCCCCCACAAGTATGAATGATATTCCTTCACTAGCCAAGTAACCTGACCCCAGATATTTGCATCGTGTGCTCTCAATTCAGTTTATTGGATGCTGAGAAAGATTTATAATTTTGATGTTGTACCAGAGAGGGAAAGCTGAGCCTGGGAATGAATCGCTCTGCATGAATTGGGTGCTCCATGGGGACAGGTGACATACAACTGGTACTCTGCATTGCTGGGTGTCCATTAGGGATGAGCGAGCGAAATTTTAAAATTCAATCTCGTGTCAAATCGTGCTGTTCTCGCTTACCGAACATGTAAGCGAGAGCGGCCTGTGTAAATTCGGTCGTCGAGATCAAATTTTTTGGTTCCTGCAAGAGCAATCAGGGGAGTGGAGCTGACAGCTTTGCAGCCCTGTAGTATGTGTTCTTGGATAGAGATTCTCAAGAACACAGGAGTACCACAGCTGTGCTCATCATGAATGAATGCAGCCGTGGGAGTCATCCTGTGATGATTCCCACGGCTGCATTCATTGATGAGCACAGCCACAGGACTCACCCTGACAGGAGGAATACCACGGCTGCATTCCTGAATGCAGTCGTGGGAATCCTCCTGTGCGCGATTCCCGGGCACTAGAGGTTAAATGAGACCAAACCCTTATTTAACCTCTAGTGCCCGGGGAGGCAGGAGGAGTACCACGGCTGCATTCATGAATGCAGCGGCGGTACTCCTCCTGTAATGATATCCTCGATCTTCCGATTTCGCTGACCCATCAGAAGTTCGAGGAAATTTTCATGAGAATGTCGTAGGCATAGTGTCGATATTGCTCCATGTGCCAATAAAGAGAAATATAAAAGAACAGGTTAATATAGATAACATCTTGCAATTTGTATAATGCTTAATACTGTGTACTTGATGCAAGAGGGAACTCCAGAATGAACAGGCTGCATGTTATCTAAGCTCTTATACCATTGGCTGTTCATCATTCCCCATATGATCAACTTCTTTCCATTGACTTCCTCAGGCTTCCCCTTAGGGCTGGTGTCACAGTCACATTCTATTCGTCTTGCTGGTCCCAGTGGAGCGCCATCATGTTGGTGCAACGTCAGAGACACCAGCAAGCAATCAGATTCTTAGGTGATATCCGCCCAATGGTGTATACAAAGTATCATTTCCATCTGCAAGGTGAGCAAAGCATAGGGCCAGTAATTGGGAGGATTACTGGCAAAAATAATGAAGGATTCCAGAAAAAGTAAAACGAATGCAGCCACCACATCTAAGGATCCGTAAGCTGCACCTACATGGTAACATTTTTGGAGTTTTTCATTAAAATGTTCATTTTGGCTGAATTCAATACAGATAGAACACCCTGGGTGTCAGTTTGGGACATCTTTAGGACAGATGGATTGTCTCTGGAGGTTCATATATCCTGATGTGCAGACGGCTGTCTGGTCCCCAGTCCTCCATGACGGATCATTCTTCCCCTTATCAGGAACATCTGATGGATCTATCAGGCTGCCCTTCTATAAAGGAAGAATACAGCAGATGGGAGTCTGAGAAGCCAGGACTGGAGCGGGGGCTCTGAGCTCAAAGCTGAGAATGAAGTCCTAAGGTGCAGTGCTGTGCTGCTCCAGCTCTCCCTTATGGCAATGACATGGAGATCTGGGACCTTCTCCTTCCCTGATTGTAATGTAAGAGAGGAATCCCAGCATACACTTCTAGAGATCTGACATACAGGAGAACTCGGTGGCTCAAACGTTCTGCATTGCAGTAGGGTGTGGTCAAGGGCTGGGAAAGGAGGGGCTAGATGAGACTGTCTCTGACTTGCTGCAGCTTCTATTGCACATTTTGAGAAGCTCACAGTGTGCCGTGAAATCAGAATAAGCAATGTCAACTTGCAACCTGTACAACTGCAAGACTGAAGGGCAGATTTAATGAGGGGGAGGCTGGGGCAGATTTAATAGAGGGACTGGAGGGCAGATTTAATAAAGAGGGGCTGGAGGGCAGATTTAATGAAGAAAAGGCTGGAGGACATTTTGATAAAGGAAGCCAATAGGAAATATTTTATGGAAAGGGAGGCTAGAGGGCAGATTTAAATGAAGGGGTGGCTTGTGGGCAGAGTTGATGAAGGGAAGGCTGGAGGGCAGAATAAGTGAAGGATAGACAGGTTAATATGAACATGGCAGATGCTGATTTGCCGGTATGTTGGCCAATAGGAGCGTGCACCTGAACCACCCGATTTTTTTACACCGGTTACCATCCATACAATAGGCAATGGACCTGCTCATATGTAGCAGTCTCCATTCTTGAGATAGTGGGGCTGGCTGGACACAACCATTGTGCAGCACTACATTTATATATAAATTCAAGCTATACATAGAGATAGTATGCAGGGATCTGATCCCATATCTTCCCCTGTACACAGCTCTGTATAAGAGGATCCTCAGGACAAACAGAAGCCGGGAAATGTTCTACTGGAAGCTTTTCACACCCCTGTGAGGACATCAATCAATACAAACAGACCGGCTGATTGTGAGAGCGCTGACACTCCGCACAGAGCTTTTCCATCATAATGATGTCCTACAAAGTCAGCCAAATCCTCATTCCTGCCAGAGACATTGGTGACCCCGTCTACCCTCTGTGTTTGGGGATTCTTCTCCAGCTGGCTTGTCACACCGAGTTAATCATTTTTCAACATTTTCCCCTATTCTCTCACAGTTTTCACAGACACTGAGGGCCGGGAAACACAACATGTGACCAAAACCATAATTCCAATATCACGAATCAAGATTTAATACATTGGGGTCAACGGCGAATATGTAAACTGTTAGTGGCACAAGTGCAGAATGCTCCGCACCCTCCATGCATTCCCATCCACAGAACCTCCTATTGGGAAAAAGGAACCAAAGGGTAAAAGCTCATGTTAAATCTGCCCTCCAGCCTCCCCTTTATAAATCTGCACCTCCAGCCTCCCCTTTATAAATCTGCACCTCCAGCCTTCCCTTTATAAATCTGCACCTCCAGCCTCCCCTTCATTAAATTTGCCCCTCCAACCTCCCCTTCATTAAATTTGCCCCTCCAACCTCCCCTTCATTAAATTTGCCCCTCCAGCCTCCCCTTCATTAATTTGCCCCTCCAACTCCCCCTTCATTAAATCTGCCCTCCAGCCTCCCCTTCAATAAATCTGCCCTCCAGCCTCCCCTTCAGTAAATATGCCCCTGCAACCTCCCCTTTACTAATCTGCCCTCCAGCTTCCCTTCTATTAAATCTGATCTCCAGCCTCTCCTTCATTAAATCTGCCCCCCAGCCTCACCTTCATTAAATCTGCCCCCCAGCCTCACCTTCATTAAATCTGCCCTTCAGTCTCCCTTTCATTAAATCTGCCCTCCAGCCTCCCCTTTATTAAATATGCCCCCGCAACCTCCCCTTTAATAATCTGCCCTCCAGCTTCCCTTCCATTAAATTTGATCTTCAGAATCCTCTTCCATAAATCTTCCCCTCCACCCACCCCTTATTTAAATCTGCCCCTCCACCCACCCCTTGATTAAATCTGCCCCTCCACCCACCCCTTGAATAAATCTGCCCCTCCAGCCACCCTTGATTAAATCTGCCCCTCCAGCCACCCTTGAATAAATCTGTCCTTCAGCCTCCCCTGCAATAAATCTGCCTCCCAGCCTCTCCTACCCTCCCCATTCAGTTTAGCACAGTTGTTCCGGCTTCTTTCCTGAACTAAAATTGCTCACTTTGATTTCACTGCACACTGTGAGCCTATTACAATGTGCATTTGAAACTGCAGCCAAGTAGGGCCTACCTTATTTCTTGGCTGAAGTACTTTCAGGATCAACCAACCCCTCCACCCCTAGTTTGAGTGCCCTAGAGCCACCTGTTTTGTTTTCTGTCCTTTCAGTCATGGTGGCTTAGCATCACATGGGGGCATTACTGCAGCCTACAGTATTCAGGAAGCTATGTACAGCACCCTATTAGCTCCTCCCACCACCAGGTCCTTCCTTTTGTAGGGTGACACATCCCCATCTCTGCCCTCTATTTGTAATCCTGAATTGTCACCCAGTCACATGGGCTTACACATGTGTGGTCACCATCTGCCCTCTGCCAACTTGAGTCAGGAGTAGTAGGTGCACAAAGATAACAGTTTAATGCCAAAAAGCCAGGGCTGCAAAACCCCTGATCCTGAACTTGGGAACCCCAAAAATGTGTAGCCCAGGTATTCTCAACCCCACCCATGCAGTACCAGGGGGAGGTGCTTAGAGGGCATCACAAGACAAATACTAGCAATACTGGCCGGTTTTATGGCACCTGCCCTGGTTCCCACCTTCTCGAGGCACTAATTGACAGAATGGCAGGGGTGCACTCAAGGCCCCCACTTCTTATTTGCCCAGGGCCCCATTTCGTCCAGAGCCACTGCCTTTTCCCCATCTCCATGTCATTGTACTTGCAAGTTTTGCCTTTTAAATTTTTGTACAGCACTCTAAAATATGTTTGCGCTATAAATAACATTATTTCCGATGACACTTGTGAAATGTTGGGGCCCCGATGGGTTCAATGAAACTCTTGACTGACACTGCGCTGATTGCACTTGTTCCTGGGAATTTCTCTTCATTTATCATGACGAAAGTTTAAGTAAGTGAAGATTAAATCATGTTTACTAACACTTTGTCAGAAATTGATTATTTCCCATGCAGAGAAATCCAGACGGGACATTGTAATGGCGGTGCCGCGGTCCCTTTCTAACCTATGGACATTTTTCAGATAGTTGTACTAGAGACTGATGTGCGGGAGGACATTCCTGGATAGGGAGGGGGGTTAGCAGTTGACTTTTTAAACTTTTTAAAAGTTTTTTAAACTTTCATTTCTGACAAGTGTTTACCCCTCATGTTCCCCCCCCCCCCCCCACACACACACAGGGGTGGTGAGGGCATAGCACCCACATTCATCCTGGCAATATTACAAAGACATTGCTCCTGGTTACTGATCCAGCCTTGCAGAATTGTACATACGGTTGGTATCTTACTGGTACTGATGGATAAATAACAGGGTGCAGAGGGTGCGCAGCTTCTTTAATATTGAACCCAGAACTCTCTATAGGCAAAATGGAGAGTATTGGAAGTCCAATGTTCCCTGAAAGCAGAACCAGAACATACACCAGTACGATCGGCTAGATAGGTTCATGGATCGCCGAGCAATGGCACCGTAGGCATTGATTCCTCCTGTAGTTTATTCAGTGGTGGACGTAGCCAACAGTGCAGAATTGCCTTGGAACCCCCCAGACAAACTGAACTAGATCCCCTGTTGGCTGGGGAGGGTCCGGGGCCCTTATGCAGTGGCACACTTTGCACCACCCTATGTCCACCCATGACTTCACTTGCTTAAAGCCGCCCATACACTAGTCACAATGGCAGATGTAGCCAACAGTGGGCCCTATGCAGTACTGACTTTAACCTCCCCCCTAGCTGATTTGACTTGGCACTCTATTATTATTAATATTATCATTTTATATTATTAATAATCAACAGGATTAATATAGCGCCAACATATTACGCAGCGCTGTACATTAAATAGGACAAATACAAACAGTGATACAGGAGGAAAGGACCCTGCCCTGAAGAGCTTACAATCTAGTAGGTGGGGGAATTAACACACAATGGGATGGGAGATATGTAGTGGTGGGAAGAAGTGACGGTTTCAAAAGACAGAAGAAGATGGGAAGGCAAGTTTGAAAAAATGGGTTTTGAGTGCTCTTTTAAATGAGCAGAAAGTAGGAAGCCCTATCCTCTTGACTTTGGGCCCTTGAGGAGAGGCATACTTTGGACCTTTCTATGGCCACCCATGACTGGTCAATGGTTGCACAGCCAGAGGAACATATGGGAAGGTGACAACTATTGCATGTCCACCAGAAAATCAGCACATTGGTCCAGTTATTGCAGAAGATTTAGTAAAAGTGTAGAAGCTGTTCACATAATAAACTTAGTTTGGTATATAAAATATATTAAGTGTAGAAGGCAAAAGACAGAATTCTTACACATGATTGGATGATTGAAGTGAACACAATGCCATCCTACTAGGCTAAGTCATTCTTTACTTTCTCAAATTTACCAGATTTTTATTGCTTCTGCATCCCTGTTGGGGAGATTTTATCCCAAATCCTGTCCTAGCTGGGAGTCAGTGGAACAGAAAGTAAAGGGAAATCTTGTCTAGTTGCCTCTGAAACAGGGGCAGAGGTAAATGTCCCAGCAGGTGGGGGCGCTAGCTGTCAAAGTTAAGATTTCCCTCATCGGATTTCTCAATTTAGCCCTTTTATCCAAAGAATTTCTATTGCAATATCAATAAAGAAATGGCAAAATCTGATCACAAAATAACACCCCAAGGTGTTATTAAAAATTCTTGCTTGACCCTGGAAGCCAAGAGCGGGTTGGGCCTGGAACATAAGATAGGCGACCCATACTTGGTTTCAAGGGTCAGTAGGGTTGTTTTGCTGCCGAATGGTTTGGAGTCTCCAAGAAGTTTCAGCCAGCTCTCTGTTCCGAACAGCCGGCAGTGTTTTCATCTGTTTATTGCATGTGAGAAGCAATAATTGGCAATTAGTGGCCTTGGAAGCGTGGATGAATTTTCATTAAGGACCTTAAACATTCCCATTATTTGCAGTTACATGTTGGAGGCTGAATGAAACCCTCTGGGTGGGTAAGTAGGACAGCGCCCTCTCTGGAAGTGATCAGAGTGCAGGCTTTATTATCAACTGGCGAAGGTAACAAGCTCATAACAAACTGGGCAAAATGCCCAATGCCTCCATCTTGTCTGGGGCGCCCTGGCAGGGTTGCAAGGAGCTGGAAAGCTGTGCAGTTAGGATCCATCATTCATATATGCTGGGGACCCCCTAGCAGAGATGCAGGGAGCTGGAATGCTGTGCAATAGGGTCCCCCAATTTATATATGCCCCTGGCAAGGGTACAATAAGCTGGAGTGCCGTGCAGTTGGAGGTTCCCTGGCAGGGGTGCGAAGAGCTGGAAAGCTGTGCAGTTGGGACCCTACTTTATATATGCCTAGGGCCCCCTAGCATGGGTGCTGGGATCTTAATTTTTTGCAATAGAGGCTCCACTTCATATATGCTAATGGCCCCTTGCTGGGGTGCAGGGATCTGGAATTCTGTACATTTTCTGTACATTTTTTTTATTTATCCAAATGTTTACATTCCTAAAACTTTTTTTTGCTCATTCACTTCGGGTGCCATGAAGACATTAGCAGAGATGCTGTCATATGATTTCATGCCATAGACAGGTCCACTTTCATTCCAAGACTTTCACAGGAGTTGGACTGCTGCAGTGTGACCCCGGTAAACGAACGCCATTTATTTACCGCATTGTTCTCGGCTTGTAAATACAAAATGAAGCTCAGCCGCCGCCGAATTCCCAACGCTGCTTTATTATTCCTCAAATGATGTGCCAAGCAACTTGTCGAGTTATTTAAGCAAGTGGCTTTGAAGTGGAGTGATTTATAATATCAGCACAGGAGGACTAATATCGGCCACTTTTCCCGAGACCGCAGATAACGCTGCTGAGAATTGGCTCCACTACCTAAATGGAATTACATTAACTTCACTGAAATTGTCAAGTTGGAATTAAGGAGAAAAAAAAAAAGAAAAGGGGCATCAGAGCTCTGCTGCGGCCATTTGTGCACTGGCAGGCTTCCCTTCTGCGGTGCCAGGCATGGAAGACGCTGCCAGGCTGGGCAATGGGTTTGTAGATATCACTTGATTGGCTTGGCTGAGCACAGCCTGGAGTTTTTGTGTATTGGAGATGTAATAAAATATTTGGAATTTTCAATGTCACATTTCTTTTCTGTTCTATTCAATGAGCCCCTATAAATAAATTCCATTCTTTGCAAAGCACTGCATATTAATAATGCCTGTGGCTACAAATCGTGCTCCATTCAGAATGCCTGCATTTGTTACCACTCCATTGGGCTGTTCAGAGCTGGGACTACAAGTGTCGCCACCCCCAGTCATGATACACAATGCAAGGAATTGTGGGATATGGAGTATTCTCATAGGAAACTGACATTGCAGCTGTTTTGCTGCCCTCTAGTGTTCAGATAGAAATAGTGAAAACTACCAGCAGCCTTTGGAAACTTGGCTTGTTTGGTTGTGTGTAGGTGTTTTCTGCAAGTTGCTTTTATTGCAGCCAAATAAAATAATGTGGCAGGCAAGTTGGGATTTATTGAAGAAAAATAAACACAACCTTGCCTGATGGGGAAGGTAATGATGTCTCTGCTGCCACTCAGTAACACTTACAGGTCTTTTCCCTCCCCCAGCCCTCCTCCCTCCTAGTAAGCTGAGAAGCACCAGACTGAGGAGCTCATCTCTGCTCTCTCCTCCTATCAGTATATTCTTTTTACTGCAGCAAAACTTAACTGGTTCCTTGTGCTGCTTCTCCCTTCCCTGGTCTGAGCTCTGTTGTACAGGGACTGATACCAATTTGGCTAATACAGTTCTTGCATTCCTAAAAAAAAAAAAACTGCTTAGAATACAACTTTAATAATTAAATGTAAATCCCAATCAAAATGTCTACAGGCTCAAGATGATTTAAATTGTACGTTACTTTTTTTTATTGGGAAGAGAATAAAAAGCAGGACGCAATCAGTCTACATCCTGTGTAGTAAATCTGTCAGAACTGTAAAGGTGTTTTCTGTGTCCCTGCCTGGAAAGCGAGGAAAAGCCTTCTCACGGGGACTAAAACCTTTTTTGAATGCAAATTCTAAATTATTTTTAAATTCTTCTCTGTAAGGTCATTTTTTTAAATTATATGTTATGTTTGCTGTATCTTATTTACAAGGCTGTTGTGCACACAGGGCCCTCTAGTGGTTATTCATATGTCATTACACTCAGACTTATTGATTAGCAACTGCTGGGATAAAAATTGGGGGCCCCAATGATTTCTTTTTTTAATTCTCTCAATTTCAAGTGTTGTGCTTAGAACAGAACACAAGTGTGTGTCCGGTCAAAGTCACATGACCACCTCTCCTAAATTCTGCGTGCATGTTGGCCCCCAAATTCCTATGAAGGGGGCACAAGTCATCTACATTGTACAGCGATATACACTTTCCAGTATCAATATACCCCTTTGTGTTGTGGGGTGCTCTGTTGCCTTTTGGAGGATTGCTGGGGTCCCATTCACAATGAATGATGCTGCACCACTCACTGCGTCAGCCAACCCGATGCAACGCATCTGATATAAAGAAGCCCCTAGCAATTTAATTCTTAAAACAGAGTAATATAAATTTGAACAGCATGTGGCCAGAGAAAAAAAAAAAAAATCACAGCTCACAGACCACCAACTTTGATTTAAAATAAGCTTTTTTTATTTATTTAGCCAACATTGTCTGTGGGGTTGTACAATATCAACCAAAACACGTACCATAGACAATTATAATGAAATACAAACATTTTTGCAAACATATTACTGGTGATTCAATCACAGCAGTTTATACTTTTCTCCCCATCGTTATGTTATAAGGAACATTGTATTACCGATTGAGAAAACACCGCGCTCCATTCAAATCCTTCTTAATCATTTTCAATCATTGCGTAAGATTTGGTCTGCACCCCTGGGCAGAAAGTAATATAAATCTATGGCAGGAGAGAGATCCCTGAGGATCTCGGCACAGACGCATGTGAAGGAATTGCGTTTGATGCGACGCCAGAGTGTTGCATGGCTTTATTTACATACGTATTATAGAGAAGATTAATTGGCTTCTGTGCACCCGGCCATGCTGCAAGAATTATGGCTTTTTATTTAAACCATATGAGAGCAGGGATTTAGAAACTGTAAATGGCATTTAATACATCAGAGGCGCCTGGGATTTGTACATAGTTGGGTCTGGTAGGTCACATCAGGAAAATCACGTTCATATAAATAGCACGGAATGCTAATTATTAACAAGATTCAAAGAGTTAAAATCAAAAGCCAAAAAAATCAGACTTGTATATGTTCTAATGATCCATTCCTGCCTCTTGTTATGTGTTTAGTGAGTTTCATATATTTAATGCCTGTGGCTACAATGCATGCTCCATTCAGAATGTCAGCATTTGTAGCCACCCTATTTGTAATGTAAAAAGCTGAGACTACAAGTGTGGCAGTCCCCATCCATGTTTTAGGTGCCCTTTCATTATGTTTTCCTTCCTTACTAACAATATGTTCAATGAACCCCTATAAATCCTTTCTATTATTTTCATGGAGCTACATATTCCTAACACACGTGGCTACAACTCATGCTCCATTTAGAAGGTCTGCATTTGTAGCCACCCCATTGTAATTTAGAAAGCTGAGACTACAGGTGTGGCAATCCCCATCCAAGTTTTAGGTGCCCTTTTATTATGTTATCCTAACCTACTAAGAATATGATCAATGAACCCCTATAAATACCCCTATAAATCCTTTCTATCATTTGCACGGAGCTGCATATCCTTAACACCTGTGGCTACAAGTCATTCTCCATTCAAAAGAAAGCTGAGGCTACAAGTGTAGCCATTTACATCAATCAAACACAATGCAAGGAATCATGGGGCATGATGTGCCAGGCCAGGCAATGGAGTGAATGTCACTTGGTTGGTCCAGCTCAGGGGTCACCAACCTTTTTGGATCCCGCGGACCACTAAAATTACCGGCTCCTGACCGTGCATACACCGACCAGAGCCGCGGACCCCCAAAATCTTCTTGTGGTTTGTGACCGCTGGTCTAGCTGAGCATAGCCTAGTGTTATTGTGTGTTGGAGGTGTAATAAATTATTAGGAGTCCTTTTTCATATCCTAATATTACATTTTTTTCTCCTGGTATATTCAATGAGCCCCTATAAACCCCTTTCATCTTTGCAGACAGCTGCAGTTTATTAATGCCGGTGACTACAATTCATGCTCCATTTAGAATGTCTGCATTTGTAGCCACACCATTGTGTTGTAGAAATCCAAGACCATCCAAGTTTTAGGTGCTCTTTTTCGTTATGATATCCTTCCTTACTCCCAATATGTTCAATGAACCTCTATAAATATTTGCAGGGAGTTGCATATCCTTAACACCTGTGGCTACAACTTATGCCCCATTCAGAATGTCTGCATTTGTAGCCACCCCATTGTGCTGTACAGTGCTAAGACTACAAATGTAACATTCACCTCCATGAAACACAATGCAAGGAAACAAGGAACATGGAGTTTTCCTATAGGCAAGAAGGTGACATTGCAGCTGCTTTGCTGCCCTCTAGTGTTCAGCCAGAAAACCACCAGTATAAAGGAACACTTTATCAACGAACAAATATAATATTCATATATGATTGTGTGCTTGCTGCTTTTTGTTTATTATTATTATGTGACTGTGACTTTATTACTACTTTTATGTGATGGTTTAACATTTCATGATTTGAAATCAGTTTTATTTTCTTTCTTTAAAACCTAATTATAGATGCAAATATTTTACTGATTCTATTTTGTCTCTACTTATCTAATGAGGCGTATAAATATTTCTGCATGGTCCAACTGGCATCAGAGTGTGACAATACTGCCCAACACTTTCCATAATTTATCAGACCTGATCAGACACGCCCCCGATCTTCTTTAGTTCTGCAGGGGTGTGGTTCCTGTAATGGGCGTGTCTGTTACTCAGCTATGCCAGCATCGAGCACTGAAAGAGGAGAGCAGGAAGGGTGTCAGCATTTTAAATAATTGCTCCTCGCTGATATATTGTTATGATTGCTATCCACAGGAAATTTGTACAACAATTTCCATCAGCTTTAGAAAAAAACTTTGGATGTCATTAGACGATTCATGGTATTCTGTCACTCTCAGTTTCCTTTCCTTTAATCAAGTGGGAATCACCCGTTTTACTGCAATACGGACTGTTTGATAATTACAAATATGGGTGGTGGGCTGCGGATTTCAGAGTTCAACTGATCATAGAAAATTGGTGCAACACTTACAAAATTTGCTACAAAATTGCCCCTTGGACTTTATTGCCTTTACAGTGCTGCTTACATATTATGCTTCCAGTCACTGGGAGCTGGGGGTGTGTACAATGCAAATGAACCATGTGAGACCCTACAAAGTGAACACCAGCAATATTCACCTCTCCAAAAAAAAGTGAATGGTGAACTTCTGTTTGTTAGGGAGTTTAAAGTTGAGATAAAAATGTCAGGATTGGTGAATTGTTCTGAATGAGATCTGGATGCACCCTGGTAGCAGACACAAAGACACCCAACATATGCTAAAAAACCCAAAAATGCAGACTGACATAAGGAATAAGATTGTTCTTAGTGCCAATTTTCTAAATGTGATGGTTCAAATCCAAGATTGCAGTCAGTCTAATACTGTCTGGTTACTAGTAGACCCTAGTGGACACAACTGGAACTGCAGCAATGTTATTGAAATCTGATAACTAAATTAACATATGGGATAATATTTGTTGTTATAATAAAGTATATATTATAGTGTGTGTGTGTGTATGTGTGTGTATGTATATATATATATATATATATATATATATATATATATATATATATATATATATATATATATATATATATATATATATATATATATATATATATATAAAATCTTCTCAAGAACTTGCATGGTATTGGCTACTCCCAAGACACATATAACTAAATCTGTCTTTATATTCCCCAAATTACATGAGTTAAATACTATCATTCTGAAAAAGCCATTTTCAGTCATTTTAAATCTTTAAAATGTACCTGGTGACCCTGCTATTGGGATACTCGTTCATTTGCCTCCCATTGGCCCCTGATTTGTAGAGGACATTGGTTACCGCTTCCTAATACCAATGAACTTTGGAGGCAGCCCAATAGAATGGGGGTGGCAGTGAGCAGTTAGGTACAACATACTGCTATCTGCTGTCAAATGTGCAAATACAAATCCCTTACCAAAGTGGGAACCATGCTGATCCTTCTGCAGATCTGAACCTACCCTTAAATTGCTAGACAATAGGATTATTGCTGGATTTATTTCTGGGGAGAGAAATAAACTTTATAGTTAGAAGTCTGGAGGATGTGTTGGTGTTTTTCTCTAGAAAAAGGACTCGGTAAGACGAGATGCTCCAGGAGACCAATCAGGTTCTTCTGCAATGCACATGTGCTGACAAGGAGCATGCTGATAGGAGGAGGGAGAGAGTGAGCTTTCTTAATTACCTATCCCTGTACTGGTTCTCTTTTATTGTCCAATCAGCAGTCTGTGGGTGTGTTCTTTCCCAGCTGTGTTGCTGCCCTGGCAGTAGCACCTAAAGACCTGGCTGTACTTTCTGGCAGGGTTGTCTTGGATAAAAAACTGGCTGCACAGTTTAAAAATCCATCCCCCAGTAACAGTGCACATACATGTTCCCCAACCGTGTAATTAGCTGCCAGCATAAAGTCTATTTTAAGCACTGCATTTCGCTCCATTGCATTTTTTGCTTGGTGCATTTTCAATTAAAATGAATGGAAGATGAAGATTTGTGTCAATGCACAGCATGACACATGTAGATGACGCATTATGACTGCATCAATGCGTGTTAATGAATCTCATGATATATGTTCACCATCAATACAGAGTGCATGGCCAGGAGCATTAAAAATTCATGACAACACAAATCAACATGCGTTGTCATTGATGTAAATGGAAAAAGGATGCATATGTGTGAATCTGGCCTGGGAAGAGAAATAAAACTGTAAGATCGGTAAACTTTCCAGGGGCCACTATGCACCAAATACTATTATTAAACAGGATTTATATAGCGCCAACATATTACACAGCGCTGTACATTAAATAGGGGTTGCAAATGACAGACAAATACAGACCATGACACAGGAGGAGAGGACCCTGCCCTGAAGAGCTTACAATCTTGTAGCCAATCACAGCACATTAGTGACATCACAGCACCAATCACTTTAAAGGAACATGCACATGTATTACATTGTAGCAAATCATCCCCTAGGGAAGAAAGAATGATATATTGAGGATGTGGGGGGTTTATTGTTAGAATGTATATCCAGTAGGAAGCATAGTTGCATCTTCCCCAGTTGCTGTGAGTTTCCTCCTGCCTATGGCAATCTGTACAAATGGCGGATAGTCGGTCACTGTGATAAAATATAAACCTGGAAAAAGAACTCAGATGTGGAATTTGGCTGTGCAAGCACACAGATATGATCATGCCACTAGATGGCGCTTTTATCATATATGTCAATGCTCCACTTTCTTCATGTCAGCAATTTTTTAAAGAAGTTCCATTTGACTACAATTTTCTTTTGTTGGAATCTTAGGAGATCTGATTTTGTTAACAAAAAGTTAATTCACTTCTCCATTTTTTCTTCCCAAAGTCCACAGCTTTTACAGGGTTAAGAACCCCCTGACACCCCGAAGTGATGGCGCTCACACACGAAGCGCTGCATTGTAGATGGAAGAATCAAAAAATTTTCCCCTTTACGTATGCCGTGGGTATCTCATGGCACATAAGGGTGGCAGGAAAAGATAAAAAAAATTAGCAATGAGGGGTCATTTGGTTAACTTATTTCTTGAATGGACAGGAAAAGTTTGCTTTAAAGTGTGATTTAAAGCCTCCTATGACAGTCAAAAAAGGACTAAATCCAGTTTTATTCATCCACAAACCTCACTAAGTAAAAACTTCCTTTACCTACCCTGACTGATCCAAAATCCTACTTTATTTGTGTCTCATATGCTTCCCCTCCCATACACTGCAGATCACAGTGGGAGGGGTTGTTGCTGTCAATCTAGAAATCAGTGGGCGGGACTGGGTGTGGCTATGTGTTGATTGACAAGCTAACAGGCCCATTTGTGTCTACACTCATTTCTATGAAGAGAGCCATGGTTATCATCCAGACTGGACCACCCACTTATCTATCTCTGCTACATGGTGGACTGATGGGACTAGTAGTTCAACAATAAAAACTAAAATGTCTTGCTCTCGATACAGCTTCCATGTCCAGTTTTATGGTTAGATATACAATAGTCACCTATGCACAAAATCATAGCACCCCTAAGCCCCCTATTGGTTCAGATGACAGGTCCTCTTGGGCTTAGTGGAATCCTTGCTCTGTCGGAGTTCCTGATCTGATAACTTGGAACTGTCATCATGTACACATGGAGTGCAGCGCTTTCCAGTTTTCTGACAAGTCTTGGAAAGTTATCCAACTTCACAGTCAGAGTTTTGGGTTCCCGGCCAACATTCCCCTGGCCTGCCATAACCTACAACATTCACTTCTGAGAGAAGGACTGCTGGAAACAAGCAGAGTTCAGCTAGGTGCGAGATTCACACCTTGTTGGTGAATTCCCACCTCTTGCTTCATCACCTCCATATCATTGATATAATAGGAAAACATTTGTTGGTGTTTGTTACCCCTCCTGGTAAGGTAGCGGCCCCATCAATCTCATCCCTACTTCAAAGTTTTAATGAAAATATTGACACTTTAGTTAATTTTAAACATTTTGTCAACAGCTAATCAATGAGTGGACTATTTATGAATATTTTCACCCAAGATTCACCCAACCTTTACCTATACACTTTCTTCACATGGGATTCAATTAGATCATTTAATAAATCATAAGTAAAAGTAATTCACTTTCTCCAGTGTCATCTAATGTTGAAAACGTGTAACTTTGGGAAAAGGATGAGAAAATCTTAAATGAATGTATTTATAAAAAGACCCCAACAATGTTTTTGGGGTCACTTTAAAAAAAAGGCTAAAAAGAGGAGCCCCATGTATAGCAAGCAGTGAAAACCTTCCAGTTGCCCAAAACGCTCACTCTGGTGTCGGATCTTCTTTAATCTGGAATTCCTGGAGTGGTGGACATGGCCACCCCCGCTACATGTCATGGTCTCTTCCACTGGTCCTTACATAGCTACAATACTCAATAGGGCTAAAGTGGAGGGCAGGAAGAACCACAGAGGGCAGCGGGGGGTTCTGGAATCTGACATGTCCAGAAGTGTGCTGGAAGCTGCGGATCTTTCAATAAGCATCTCTCTATCACAGCAGACTTATGCTCTGTTTTCATAATGTTTAGTAACATGGCAACACTCTCCTGTAATATGGAGCACTCTCTTCTTATACTCAACACTCTCTTTTAATATGCAACATTCTCTTCTTATACTCAATACTCTCTTGTAATACGCGACACTCTCTTGTTATACGCAACACTCTCTTGTCATACGCGACACTCTCTTGTTATACGCGACACTCTCTTGTTATACGCGACACTCTCTTTTAATACGCAACACTCTTGTAACAAAATTTACCATATGACATTCAAAAGAAAGAGAGATTGTACTTATTAGCAATGGTAGGCTTCTAAAAGGATAACTTTTAATAGATTTGCGGCTAATGTGCTGCATCCATTTTGCAGCAACGTCCTAAGGCAACACCATGCTCACTGCATGGCATTTCTCAGAATGAGATTACTGAGAGTGACATCCATGCCTGTGTAGTGAATGTAGAAAAGGGCTCTCCTGATATTAATTAGAACACCGTGACAAGGTGACAACACAGCGAGACAATTTAAAAGGCTGGGACGGAGCGTTGTCACTCTATAAAATAAATGCTTTACCAAGAACCTTTATGGCAGGATCACCATTGATTACTTTCATCTTTTCAAAATATTGAAAATGACTTTTTAGTTGACCTGACTTTTAAATATTATAGATTGATGAGAAAGTTCTGCAGCTGTAAGCTCTGCCGTTGTTTTTTATACTCCGCTTTCTGGCAGCAGAATATCTTTCTGATATGGTGGGTGGGCAGTGATCTCTTTTTCGGTACAATGAAATCCTCACAATGGCTGCGCTCGCCATAGTTTGCAGAAACCTCAGGCAATTTAGTTTGCTACCTATTTAGTGTGGTAATTAGACTTGTCCATCCATCGATGTAATGGACTCATTATGAGATCTTAACGTTCTCAGGTCTAGTCCAGACATTCTGGAGAGAATTAAAGCGCGTGCGGGTCACAAAAGGGACGCCCGTAATTTCTCATGAAAGAACGATCGGCAGCCCTGCCGTAATTACCCTCAATACAAAAGGGGCTCGCGAGCTCTTCTGCTGGGTAATTTTTGTTCGAAAAGTAATGAGACAAACACAAGTTTAGTCCAAACGCCAACCGGCGCTGTATCTGTCCCCCTGAACTGCGTGTAGACCGCCGATTGCTAATGGACAAGGCTAATAGCTTTTAAGCCATTTATAGAAATGAATTGCCCAGAAGGGCATTTTAGGTGGCACCAAAGTGGAAAATGCCAGGAAGGTATAATGGGGGAGTTTCAAAAAAGATAAAACTAAAACTATTTTGCCATGGCAATTAATTGGCTGATAAAGGGGTATTCTAGCTTATGCATTGTTGTATTCAAACATTACAAAAGTCTCATGTTACAATACCAGTTCTTTACATGTGTGTGTTGGCAACAGAAGGAAACCATTGACAGCCGGGTTATGCTCTGTGGTTCATGAGTGCTCCTGTCCTCATCAGAGATCAGTCAAGCTGTGCCTGGAATTCTATAGAATTTATGTATATAAAATCCTATATTTTACAGGAAGCTATTGACAATGGTCTCTGATATGCTGTAAAAATGACAGCTGAATTCTATAGGACTCTCTCTTTGTCGTTTCTCTCTCGGCTCTCCTCTCTCTCTTTCTTGTGTGTCTCTCTCTCTTTCTTGTGTGTCTCTCTCTCTTTCTTGTGTGTCTCTCTCTCTTTCTCGTGTGTGTCTCTCTCTCTCTCTTCTCTCTCTCTCTCTCTGTCTCTCTCTCTGCTCTGCATATATGTAGTCCTGTAGAATTCAGCTGTCATTTTTACAGCTGACCCTTCTCTGCATATATATATAGTCCTAGATAATTCAGCTGTCATTTTTACAGCAGACCTTGCACTGCACAATTAGTCCTTTAGGGGGGACCACAAATGACACTTTATTTAAAAAAAAAAAGTTAAGGCTGGCATTTGACTTGCGTTGCCTCTTGATCATATTCAAATGGTGTATACACCGAAAGGGAACATCTGCTCACGCTGTTTTCATTCCATTTTCATTTTAGAAAACTCAGGTTTACTTGATATACAACAAATGGAATAGTTATGAATGGAATCCAAATGTTGTCTAAACATATGAAGTCATATTCAATATCTGCTCTCACCTGGCTTCTGAACCAAGATGAGTATAATAAAGATTTCTGACAGACCAGATGTTTTTCTGCAAAGTTTCTTTTTCTGAACAGCTGGGTGCGCTGGGAAGTCATCTGTTTCCACTGTCCTCCTGCTTATCAAAAACCATTCCAACATGTCCATCAGGAATTGTCCACTTGAAACAATCGCTTTGCAAGAAAGGGATAATGCGGAAACCCTTCAGGGGTTTCACAGAAGTTTATTTTTCAGGGTTGAAGGTTTTTTTGCATTCTCGCTGCATAAAAGTTACAATGTGAAAAAGTTGACCTTTCTAAACCTATTATTGGGGCTCCAGTCCAATAACTTTACCTTGGTTGGAACAATTCTAGCTTGGTGCAAGTTTTTTACATTATCTGTTCAAATATACATTGATATCAAATGGTTTTATAATGACAAGGTCTCTTTTTATGTATCATACAAATATTCTGTTTTATATTAACTTACAACCTCCTCCAACGATATCCCCTGAAGAAACAGGCCTGCTCTGTGAAATGCATTGAGTTGAGGCTGCTGGAACCAAAAAGGACAATTTTTGGACCATTCCAGATACCTGTTAACTGTCGTTGGTCAACCTATATTTATTATTGCCTGCATATAAACAAGTTGTTTTTTTAAGCTTTTCATTGATCAATAAAGTTTTTATATACTTACCAGTTGTCTATGCCAAAAAAATTCAATCTTTGCACCTTTTCTACTTTTATGTAACTATGATGAGGCATCATTTTATTTAGGTGACACCCACTGTTTTCAAAGTACTTGGGTGGGAAAGTGCAAGAGGTAGAAGTATTGGTGGACCATACTGTGGGGGTCATTTGAGGTGGAGGAAACTCCGTATAAGCCAAAGTGCCCGCATACAGTAAGCCCTTGAAATGTCAAGTTGTTTAGTTAAGAAAGCCAAAAATATTGGGTCAAGTAAATCTTTGTAAGCCCCAAAAAGGTTCAAAAATCATCCAACACGTTTCGGGGACTTACAAGCCCCTTCATCAGAGCTTGTGATGATGAAGGATCTTGCTTGGTCCATGGGGGATTCCTTAGTTAGTTTATCATAATTGACAAGCAAAGAGACAATAGGACCCTTTTATAGGCTCAAATTTTTAAATACAGTTCCAATGGTGCATAAAAGCATCTGAAGTACCCCAATATCCTGCTCCTAGGAGGTGGGGGGAGTATCACACAATAGAAGGGGAGAAAAGGAATGCTGGGAAGTAGTGAGGGGTTTAAGAGACAGAAGAAGAAGGGTAGGCAAGTTTGAAAAGTTGGGTTTAATAACTCTTTCAAAGGAGCAGAAAGTAGAAGCAAGACGAATAGGTTGAGGAAGAACCATTCCGGAGAGTCGGGGCAAGTCTTGGAGGCGCCTGTGTGACGAGGTTACGAGTGAGGAAGTCATTAGTAGGTCATTGGAGGAGTGTAGTTATAGTTGTAGTGTAGTATCAAGTTATGCAAGTCTTTCATTAAAAGCTTTTGTTAAGAAAAGATCCTTCTTCATACACTTCATGTCATAGGGTGATGACACCTAGTGATGTCCCTTCCTTCCAATTATTCTGCATTATCACCCCATTACAAGGCTTTTAATGGAAAAAGGTGTCAGTTAGGGTGAATATCTACTTTTCTTATGTAGAAAGAAGGGATTCATATTTTCTCCACAATATTAAGCAATTTCTGTTTTGCCTTTCAGATGTTAATGAGTGTGAGACTGCAAATGGAGGATGTGAAGTGCAGTGCTGCAATACAATCGGAAGTTTCTACTGCAAATGTCCAGGGGGCCAGTCTTTGAAGGAGGATGGTAAAAGCTGCCAAGGTAAGAGGTGTTGGGACCTAAAGGGCAATGCCATCCAATAATGAGAAGGGGCACGTGGAATCTCTTGTTCTTATCAGTGAGTCAAACAGCTAATCAGAGGAGAGTAACAATTCACTTGGTTTATAATGGATTCTATGGGTAGTGGGTGGTTAAGTAACTCTGCTGGAAGCCCTAAGAATTACAAGATTCTTTCAAGCTGCAGAAATATCAATAAAAGGTGTTAATGACTTTTTTGGCAATATCTTTATTTAAGTGTAATAGTAAATAGTTGACTTTTAAAGTTGAACCAAACTTGGTGTGGGTAAACTTTTGCCATCATTGGCAAGCATTAACAGCAATGCTGCTGATTATATGGCACACATCTAACTTTGTGCCCTGAAGCGATGACAGGTCCAAGATCCTGATGCTGTTGTAACTCCCAAATCCTCATCTCTGCTTTTGACTTTTCTGGGTCCACCAAAATCCTCTTCCAAAATTGGGCAGTTACTGTAACTTTTGCACATGCTCTGGTCTTGGGGGTTTTATTAAGGCATTGGTGCATGTTTTTGTGTGTTAACATCAAGGCAGCCCATTCCATACGTTGGAAAAGTACCAAAAAGTCCAAGAATACAGATGTGCAGCACAGCACAATGCATGCTACAACACATGTGCTTTAGAGCTGCATTGTCGTAGGGCATAGACATGCCATTAAAAATAAATAGTAGCATGCACAGCAAAGTTGCTAATTTTTCATGGCACACATCTAACTTTGTGTCCTGGAGCGATGACAGGTCCAGGATCCTAACACTGCTGCAACCCCCAAATCCTCATCTCTGCTTTGACTATTCTGGGTCCACCAAAATCCTCTTCCAAAATTGGACATCTACTGTAACTTTTGCGCGTGTTCTGGCACCTAGGTCAATTTTTTTGCAATAGTTCATGCATGTGGACACCCCTCAAAATTACTGAGTTCAGGTGTCCCCAGGGCAGGATATTTCATCGACAATTGATCTTCCAACCTTGCAGTAAGAGCTTGAGGAAGGGCCCTTTTCTGCACCAGTCTGACTGTATCCCTTTGCACAAAAGCCAGCCCCATAAAAACAGGATCTGTTGGGGAGGAACTCAAATGCCTTGACCTCAACCAAAGTTACCACTTTTGGGTTCAATGCAATGCCAAAAGAGGAAATATCTTACTTTTGTGGACCATATTGCACTTCTTGCCATGACAGGTTCACTTTACTTGCACCAGGTGCTCATTAATGGCGGATTAGACACTGCAATGCGTGTTCACAATCATCCTGTCACTGAGACATTTGTGGAGTTGGTTGCATGCAAACTTCTGTCTGTAGACCATGGAGACAAAGCTCCATGTAAATAAAACATTTCTGGATTAAATCCTATTATGTCTCTGATAGGACATGTCAGGGCGCAGTGCCGTTGTAGCTGCGCTGTCATTGCCCCATTCCTGTCATTACTGCACCCAAAGTAAACTCTCCCCTGTGCGCGGAGACTCTGCAGATACATTCCTGACATTGCTCTGCTTCTCTATATCATCACAAATATTTGTATCCAAGGAAGGGAATATAAACTCAATTGTTCCTATTAATCTGTCACCAGCATCCCTGATATTTTAAACTTTAAGAGCATATTCAGATCATGGAGTATTGGGGTTTTATTAATGCATTGGTGCATGTTTTGGTGTGTTGCATCAAGGCAGCCCATTCCAAAGGTTGAAAATGTACCAAAAAGTCCAAGAATTCAGATTTACAGCATTTCCCCTCATGCAGCACAGCACAATGCATGCTACAACATATGTGCATCAGAGCTGCATTGTCATAGGGGATTGGCATGCCATTAAAAAATGCACATGACGCATGTAACATCTATTGCTGCAATGTGCATGCTGTGCAAGCAATGCATATCCACAGAATAAATAGTATTTCCCCTTAGCTCATACTCCCCAATGAGTTGGTAATGCATTGGTGTGCTGGGTTGCTATTTAGCACCCTAACGCCTCTGCCAATGCACGGCTGCTTAAAAAATGCAACATGCACATGAGCTGCTGAACACATCACATAGCAGTGCAAAGTAAAACCTTGGCAGAGACAGCCCTGTTTTTTGGTATTATATTGGAGTTCTATGTTTGCTACTCCCCCAGGCTGCATGCGTTACTAACTGATTCAGCGCTTGTACCGTGAGTAGTAAATGCCGCTCTCATGCTGATAATCCCACATGTGGCCTGTGAATGTGCAGCATCCTAATAACTCACCTTCGTTCTGCTGAGACACGTCACGGCTGTTTCACATAGCGACACATTTCTGGGAGGTAATTATGCTGCGCACATTCCTGCCTAGTACACTGCCCACCCATGCTGGAATGCCACCCACAGTCTGCACCCCGGGCCTTGTAATCCTAGTGGCATCCCAACATCATCATTCTATTGCATGGTACCAGATCACTAAAAAATTTGCTTTACATTTTTTACTTTATTTTCTTTTTTCTTTGGGAAAACACATAAAATATTGAGGCTTTTCAGTGCAATGGCTTCCCCAAGCCTGCCATCCAACAGGCCCATATGGTGTTTTTTTTTTTTATAATATGACCCTCTCCCCACTTCCCCATTGGCTAGATAAATTTGTTGATGCCCTCTACCCACTGAGCCATTCTGAAGCTGTGGTTTGGCTGGGATGGCAAGCTCTGACCACAGTTCTGTGACATTTGACCACATTGGCCATTCACCTGGACTCCCTGCACGCTAAGCCCGAGGAGAAACTGGCTGCAAATGGGTGAGCATTACTATTGCATGGACAGATCTCTGCAATGCAGTCTGATCATAGTCGTTTTTGGGGTGAAGCTGACGGCATGGCTGAGGAAGGGGCAGCCTCACCAAAATGAAACCTTGCCTTGTCATGATACGACCCTAAGGCTAACGAGGGGACTCTTTTTAGCACAATAATAGTTTTTGAACGGATTAAAAGAGTTTTTACCTGTTACTCCAGAAAACCGATAAAAACTTACTTTTACTTCATCTTTACCATTGGTACTAACGCATTTCGCCAAAAATTCCAGATTTCAGCAGACAAGTTGTGGATAAATCTTTCCAATTACCGGAACATTGTGTAATAAGGTATTTGGTGGTGCAATGAGATAATGAGAGGGTATAGAGGTGGATTAAAGATGAGGGGGATGAAAATGCAATCTAAGGAAAAGGGGGTGCAAAGGTCAGGGGTGAGCTGTGGACTGGGAAGTAGAGGCGAGCTGAGGACAGGGGGGGCAAAAGTAAGCAGTGGACTTGGGGGTGGGGAAGTAAGCCAAAGATTTGGGGTGCAGAGGTGAGCCATGGCAAGAGTGGTGCACAGGTTAAACTGTAGACACAGGAAATCTATGGCGTGCAGTGGTGAGCTATAGACTGGGGTGCAGTGATAGGCTGGGGACAGGGGATGCAAAAGCAAATGACTGGGAGGGGGACAGAAGTAAATCCTTAGATATGGGAGTTGAGTTATGGAGAGAGGGGTGCAAGCGGGTGCAGTAAGTGTTTTGGATGGCGGATACAGAGAAAATCTACAAACAGAGGTACAGTGGTGAGCTGTAGATTGGGGTGCAGTGATAGGCTGAGGACAGGGGGTGCAAAAGTAGACTTAGTGGGGGGGGTGCATAAGTAAGCTATGAATATGGGGTGCAGAGGTAAGTCATGGAGAGAGGTGCACAGGGGTGAGTTGTGCATGGTGGATACAGAGGAAATCTATGAACAGGGGTGAGCAATACACTGGGGATTTGTGGTGGACTGAGGACAGGGAGTGAAAAGGTAAATGTACCTGGGGGGCTCAGGAGTAAGCCATAGATATGGGGCACAGAGGTGAGTTGGCTGAGTACTGAGCAATAATCCTTGGATATGGGGTGCAGAGAGGGGTGCACAGGTAAGCTGTGGATGGGGTACAAGGGGGAGTTGTGGGGTGCAGAAGTGGCCCATGGCTGGTAGAAGAGTACTGAGAGTGGGATGGATGGGAGGAATACACACACTTTGTGTTAGTAGAAATACAAAACCAAAATAATCAAATCATAAGATTTTAGTTAAAAAATCTCATACAGACATTTCACAGCACACAAACCTTTCCAACTAATATAATCCAACCTTGGAATTCACTGATACGAGCGACTCAAATGGATTTCCAATAAATCGAGTGTGGAATTCTTTTTGGAAACATAAGTTTTGGAGCAGTAAAAAAAGGAAAAAAAAATCCCCCCCACTTCAAAAAAAATCTTGATTCGTTTAAAAAAATAAATGTGTTTTTGATTTAAATTTTTGTCTTCAGGTTTCCACAGAAATGTTCTATTTAAAGTCCTCCTGGTTTCCCTTTTGATGCCTTATTCCCCCCTGAAGGCTGCTATGTCTTCCTTCGCAGAGTCTGTCCTCCGCTTCGCTCCCGGGGACTGTGATGTCATCCTTGGATAAGAGAAGCTGAGGAGGGGGGTCATTCACTACCTGTAGGAGAAGGGCTAGGATGGTGTAACATAAAAGGATTTGTGGGAGGGATTGGCTGAGTTCCTGAGATCCCAACATATACAAAAAGTTCCAAAAGCAGAATCCTGTGTGCGTTCCTTGCAGAAAGTCTCCTCGCCTGACGCTGTAACATGAGACATATAACATGGCTATGTTGTGTGCTACTCTGCTGGGCTATCCCTACCAGGACCACATTCACCGGATCACGATTTTATCGCACCAACTGCTACCCATGTTACCTGCGGAGTCAAGGGCCCGCCGCCAGTCATGGACGACCAGGTAGGTACAACTGAGGTCAATTCACTTTATCCATCAGATTGCCTGGGGAAAAATAGAGATGGCCCTCATAATTGCAGAATTGCTATCATTGTATCCAATGTCAAAACTTTTTTTTTGGGTGGGGGGGGGGGGGGTTTTTAGAGCCTATGCTAGGTTTTTAGTGGTGTCAATTTCTTTTTTTGTGTGGGGAGGAATTAAAAAAAAAAAAAGTATAAATCTTCCAATGGGGTCACCTATTTATGTGACCACTGTCCAGCATCTCCTTTTATTTGGAGAGATTCCCAGGAGAGAAGGTGAATTAAAATCTTCCCAATGGGGCGCATAATAAATTTACAAGGGTTTAACCCTTTGAACTTTTCAGATTACTAATCATTTATTGGATATCCGGATCATGGTAACATTCACCATTATTGAACTTTGAATAACTTTTTTCATGCAATCAGTATTTTATCCAATCTCTGTATTCCTAAAACACTTGGTGCTAAGCTGTTTAATTAATCAATAAATCATAATGTTATATATTATTTATTAATTGTTTGGATTTATAAGAAAAACCAGATCAATACTAATAATCTCCCCATCTGATTGGGTGGCAACCATGTGATTCATCCTTGAATACAACATTCACTAAGCCATCACCTGAACATCAGATCTATTGTAAAATATATTATTGATCTGTATTGTAATCGGTTCTCTGGCACTCAGGTTGATATTTGTTACATTGATAAGCTGTAGGTGATAATGTTAGAGGTGACCTATTGATTTTAGGGGCTCACTGATACAAATATAGAGGATCTTACAAAGGGGACAAAGATGGCAATAAAAACTTTGTTATCCAAAGCCAATGAGGTTCTGGCATCTGGACGGGTCTTACTATATACTCCTTCAGTTTTATCAGTTCTGTACACAGTTTGTATACCTTTACAAAGCCCTGATGAAGGGAGACCCCTGAAACGCGTTGGATTTTTTTGATTGTCTGTAAAAATGAAATCAGACCTAACTCTGCTTGGCACAGTTCCTTTTCCACACCCACTGCCAACTACTTGAGTTCTAACTAATCTTAGGGAAGTTAAAGGATGCAGCACCGCACTCCTTTCTTCTTCTTTTAGCAATAAATGTTTGATTAGGGGACCATGGTCATCATAGATTGCCTATTAGCCCTCACTGCACCACTGTCTGCCTGAACCGTCCACTTTGCCTGCAGCTGTCCATGCGATTTTCCATGTCTGCTCCTCCTACTCATCTCAATGACTTCCCTTCCCTTGATGAACAATTATCCAATGCCACATCCCTAATTTACTACAAAATGGGAACCAACCCTTGGGCTTTTAAAAGCATTAATACTAACCATGTAATCACATACACTTTAACATTACATACCCATGTGTGGTCTCATACATTTGTTCTACGCGTTTCGCAGATCACAGTGCGCTTCATCAGGAACATGGAGACCTGCAATTTTAATAACTTATTATTAATAACAATACTTTTTCAACAAAACAACATACAATTTTATCAATGTTAAAGTGTATGTGATTACATTGTTAGAACTAATGCCTAAAGTCCCAAGGTTTGTTTCCCAATTTCTGGTCCTCCTACTCATTTTGCAGCTGCCCGCTGTTTATGTAAAATCCTAGCCGGTAGACGCTGCCATCTATGTAGATCTCTCCACTCCTTTTTCCCTATCTCCACGCAAGAGCTAAAGCAGGATGGTATCAAGTCCAACCCCTAGGGAAATAAACATATCCCAGTTATAAAACTCTATGGACATTGTTGATCCAGAGGAAGGCAAAAAAAACCCTGGTACAATTTTCTTCAGCGGGGAAAAAAAAATTCCTTCCTGATTCCTGCTGCAAACCCTTTCATTTAGGTACTGACAATAGAGAGAACATATGTAAATAAAATGAATATTAATGTCTCGGGTCTCTGTGGGCCTCCCATGGCTCTGGGCCCCATAGCGACTACTTTGTTTGCTATAGTGATCCCTACGCCCCTGCTGTTACTTCCACTCATAATTGGCTTAAGTGCTAAACTTGGGATTTTTCAATGACTTGCAACGACCTGATTTGGCTTTCCCCAGCGTACGTTGTGTCTTTCTAGGATTGTACTGAACTCCCATGTTTGGGTCCAGCAGCGATCGGCGCAGTCACAGAAGCTCAATTAGTCAGCGTGAAAATGCAGGAGTATAAAAACACAGCAAGCTGCAGATTTTACGACTCCTCTGGAAGACGCGGGCGGTGTGACCCCCCGCTGGTACCCTATGTGCGGCAGTCAGAGGCATGGCACATCAGCCCCATTACTTATAATGAGCGGAAATTATTGCTCATTAAGTCGGTGAGCGGTAGACGGTAGTTCGTACCCTGTGAAGCAGAAAGGTAGCGACATATGCAGCCATATTCGGGGACCATTGTAGTTTAATGTACTCTTATAACCTCACATAGGAAAGTAATGCTGTTGTTTTATATGTGCAGTCTGTCGATGGGCCCCGCAGAGCATTTTGAGATTCTTCGAGATAAAAGCAAGAGGCGATTTATCCAACAATTTTGGCTCCAATGTGCCTGTGTCCCCATGAGGGTCCTTTCACTTTCTCCAGGGACAATATTTGGGAAGTACATAGACATAGGCAATCGGTAACTTTGATCTCTCCTCTTACTTTGCACATGTACACGCAGCAGCACCTGATTGGCTCCTAGAGCTGGCCCTCCTCCTATTGGTCAGGGGAGAGGATTTCAATTCTGATTTAGGTACTTGCACAAGCAATATTTAAACATGTAGTTATTCTCTTTTAATGCATGCACTGTTTATTCCCCAAATCTGCAAAAAAGTTTCCCCCGCACTCTCCTCCACAGATTTTTCTTGATGCATTTCTCTTATGCCAGAGGGTTCTTCTTCCTCGTCCAGTGGTGGGTAGTCCTAATGATGCGTATAATGACCATTCTCTGCCCAGGTTGGCATGATGACACACCCCTAAGAGGCGTGTCTGTGACAGCCTGGGCCTACAAGAATTTAATTGAAAGACCAGCCCTGGATAGAAGGTTAGTATTGCAGTGAAAAAATTTTTTTCCTCTATGCATGTATTGGGGAATTTATTTACCATTGTTTTAACTTGTGAAGCTATAAAAACAACTCTCAATTTGTGCATAAAAGTGTAGAAACAGATGTGAGTGATGTCCTATCTTTTTCCCAGACCCTCATCATCCTTGTGGTAGATAAAGTCCTTCTTGTCCAGTAATAAAAACCGCATTGACTTCCTCTGTTGATTCTGTATAGAATTACAAGTTGGGAAGATTCTTTTTTGAAGTGCAGAATGCTAGTTGGGGGGGCTGCAGGCAAAGCTTGTCTATTGGGGAGCTTTAGCTTCACTTCCTGTTATAGAGACACAACAGGAAATACGATGAAAATCTCTCCAAGGCAAAGTTGTCTTCTGGTGTCCCCAATGGAAGACTTCTGATCACTTTTTGTTGCAGTGACAAGTGTAAAAAGTTGGGTTTCATCACTTCTGGTCACTAGAAAAGATAAATCTCCCCAGTTTGGGTTCCAGAGACTGTAAATGGTTTCCTGTACATTTCACGCGGGGGCTTTGCATTGTCTAATTAGTGAATGTGATATTATTCACGGTCCCAGCAGGCGCATCTCACTGGCGCATGGTTTACAAGTAACGAGTAACATTTCCAGTTGATGGAGGAGATTTGGACGCAGCGGAGGAGATGTCTTCACTCAGCTGCTGTCTGATGTATGGAATGTCTCACACAGGATGTTATACTCAGGCGAATGTCGTGTTCACCTCTTAGCAAGCGCACAGCTGCACCATTCCCCTGACACCATGCTGCCTCCAGCATCCGCTATCCCAGCCGCCCCCCACAAATCTTGGATCAGACACGGTTACTGGACACGAGACACTGGAAGTGACCCATGTAATGACCATGTAACAAGGCCTGGAGGGCTTACAATCTATCAGTGCCGACAACTGACAGGGCCTCTTAAAGTCCTTTACCTGCCCCAGGTACACTCCCCTTCCCGGCTCACTACAGCCATCAGGATGGATTGGGTAAGAGGGGTGAATCGGGGTTGGTGAAAAGCATTAGTTTCATCCCCTAAATGCATCTTGGGCCTAGAGTACTGTGAGCCCAATGTGCAAATCAAGAACAGCCTGGGCTCACAGGGATTAGCCAAACACTACACGAGGTTCAAAAGGAACTGCCAGTCCTTTTGCATGTTGGAAAGTGGAGGTGTAAAAATAAAAAAGTTGTAACTGCAGTTCCACTTTAACTATCTCGAACAAAGTTTAACAAATTTGCTTGCAATGGCTGCAGGGCAGAGATGCAATGGATGAGGAGCAGAGATGAAATGAATGAGGAGCAGAGATGCAATGGATGAGGAGCAGAGATGCAATGGATGAGGAGCAGAGATGCAATGGCTGCAGGGCAGAGATGCAATGGATGAGGAGCAGAGATGCAATGGATGAGGAGCAGAGATTGAGCTTCTGGGGTGCAGGGAAGCAAAGACTGGGGAGCCAAGATACAACAGCTGGAGAGCAGAGATGTGGTGGCTGGGGAGCAAGGATGTAACAGCTGGGAAGCAAAAGTGCAGCAGGCAGGGAGCATACATGAAATGGCTGGGGGTCTGGAGACTCAATTGCTTGGGAGCGGAGATGTGGCCGATGGGGTACAGAGATGCAATGGTTGGGAAGCAGAGGTGTAACAGTTGGGAAGCAGAGATGCAGCTGCTGGGGTTCAGAGATGCAGCTAGGGAGTGGAGATGCAGTGGATGAGGAGCAGAGATATGGGGGCTGTGGTGCAGAGATATAACAGATAGAGAGCAGACGTGCAGTGGTTGGGAAGTGGAGATGCAGAAGCTGGGGTGCAGAGATGCAACGGCTGAGGAGCAGACATGCAATGGTTGGGGAGCGGGGATGTAACTATTGGAGAGCAAACGTGGAGATATGGCCAATGGGGAACAGAGATGCAGTGGTTGGGAAGCAGAGGTGTAACAGCTGAGGAGCAGAGATGCAACTGGGGTGCAGAGATACAACGGCTGAGGAGCAGAGATGGTTGGGGACTGGAGATGTAACAGATGGGGAGCAGAGATAGAGCTGCTGGAGATGCAGAGGTGCAGGAGTGGAGATGTAAAGTTGGGAAGCCAAAATGCAACATATGGAGTGGAGATGTGGCCAACAGGGACCAGAGATGCAGTGGTTGAAAGTAGAGGTGTAACAGCTGGGGTGCAGAGATGCAATGGCTGAGGAGTGGAGATGTAACAGCTGGGGTGCAGAGATGCAATGGCTGAGGAGTGGAGATGTAACA
>NC_092868.1:51855941-51935433 GCF_032062135.1 Pyxicephalus adspersus
CTGAGGAGTGGAGATGTAACAGCTGGGGTGCAGAGATGCAATGGCTGTAAACCGGAAATGTGGTGACTGGGGAGCACAAATGTTGGGGAGTGGAGATAGACCGGCCATCAGAAAGTTAAGTATAATAAAGGTGGGCTATACTGTAAAAGTGGCCTTGTGGCTCCTGAATGGACAAGGTGACAGGGTCTCTTTAGGAGCAGGTCACCTATAGCTGAATCCAGCAGAAACTGTTTGCAATACCAAAGGATTTGTAGTTCTCTGCAGCCAAACTCAGGTACTTCCAGCATAGCATTAAAAATGCATTTATTATTGTATCTGGCCACATATTTGGATGCAATAATGTTTGTTAGATCTGTCTGGAGTTTAAAGTTGTGTTAGGTCTGTCATTCCATGGGGCCTGGCTGTGTGTTCTGTATTTATTGACATGCGTATCCCCGCCACAAGGAACGCGTGCTAAGCTAAACATGCAATCAATGGAGCTTTCCATTCGGCGCATCCAACCATTAAACATTTCCAAACATGTTAAAAATCGTTTAATGAACGTGTTTTTCCAAAACTGAATTCCTCTCTAATTAAACTCGCATTTTGTTTGGTTTTCAGTCTGCAAATATTTTCCATGTTGCACGTGATGTCAAGTATTTTGCACGATCGGCTCATTGTTATAGGAAGAAGGCAATTGGCTACAAGTTGCAGAATGCAGAGCTTTGTTCACATATCTCTGTTCTTTATCCAGTGCCAGATAATAGGACTAAGCTTCTACAGGTGCAGGAGAAATATGCTGAGCTAAGCATGGAATATTTTGTGACTTATCAGTCCTTCCATGTGGCGGCTGCATTAGTTTTATTTTAGTGACAACACAACGCAGTCTACAGAAGAGCGGCATTGTCACCAGAATACAGGAAATATGTTTAGAATATTGATCACCCCGACCTTTCCTCTTCTCCATATCATTCTCACTCCACAGAAAGACATAATGACAACGTTTGACGTTTTAATGAGTCAGTTGTACAGTTAAAGCTCAACTCTGGGGAAAATGTAAAATTACCCTTGCAGCGGGGCTACCCCTGCACCACGTTTTTGTCTGGGGTACCACTAAAATTTACTTATCCTTACTGTATACTCCACTCATCTCTTTTGCGACTTCTTCCTTAAAGCCTGCTCTATCTTTATTCATCGATTGCAGCTTCGTGTTGCCTTCACGCATATTACATTACTATTACCAAGGCTGGAGAGGATACACTTTCATCTGTGAATCTGGGTGATCCAGCAATACTGAAATGGATCTGGTCCAGGATTAAAAACGATTGCTAACAAATCTTTCAAGAAATCCATTCCAGGTTTGCTGGATCACCCAGCTTCACTGATGAAAGTGTATTCTCTCCAGCCTTGGAGAGGTTTAGGAAATCAGGCCCATTGTGGTGCCCCCCTTATGTAATAGTACATTGGGGTCCCATTAAAAATGGTTCACTACGTGCATTGTAGCAACAGAGGGTGAAACCTGTGTTAAATAAGTGTGAATGTGCTGTATAGAAAATAAGTAGCGTTCTATTACTGACCACCTATTTATTATGATAGTTCCTGGCAGTCTATTCTTTCTGGGTTTTTAAACTGGAGCAAGCATGCACCCAGTGGTGAAGATAAAACTTTTTATAACTGTTTCAGAAGCTGATGGATCATTCTAACCACATATCTGGTTCCATGCTGTGCCCATGCTTCCAGCCTAACCTTACCTCACCCTGCATTTTACCTGCAAACTCCAACACAATAAAATGCAATAAAAAAGTTATGGGTAAAATATAGGCGGTCACATAAAATCCATATAAAAGACGTCTTATGTTCTGCGGAGTTCTGAATGATGGCACTTGACTTCCCCTATTGCACAGATGGGCACATGATTGTCGTTATGGCAGTGGATGAATGATGCCAATTAATCTGCTCCTGGCAAATTCATTACCCGCAATGGAGGTGCCAAGCTTCGTATTAACAAGCTGGCGAACCTCAATGGAAGCTAACTCTTCATTTTGATGGTGATGTAAATCTCCGGGGGGTCTGCTGTACCTGTGCTGCGTCTCCGGTAAGCACAGCGCCCATAAAAGGTTTAAAGAGATTCCATGATTGAAAATTCTGAGATTTAATTTTTAACAGAAATTTGTATCCTTTGTATTCTGAGTAATAACCAGAATGTGTGCACTGCAGTCAGCAGAGAGAGGAGCTCAATGAACATGTGTAACATGGCTTTTATTCCTAAAACCCAACTCTAGCCAATTTAAAAAATTGAATTTGCAGTGGTTGGGGTTGTATGCTGGGGAGATTTTCCACACTTCTTATCCCGGTGACACATCATTTTCTATTGATTAACCCATCCAGCATGGATTTGGGTTGGCACAAAACTTGTGGCTCATGGTGCAAAGCATTGCCCGCATTCTGGCGGAATTGCAGAATGTCTCCAGCAAGTGAGCAAGTTTTATCTTCTCCTACCGGAGCAACAACTGAAACAAAAAAATACTTTTTTGTACTAAATAAAAAAAATAAATCGGGTCCCATGTAACTATGCAAATACAGTATAACAAAATTTGATTTACAAGAGATAATTGAATATTCCCATGCTCATGCAGATCACTCAGCAGATAGATAGAGAAACACTTAGGGGTTAATGATTGATCACACCTTCTATCACCTGCTGTATAATGGGAGGAGAGGGATGAGCAGATTGGGGAGTGATCTGTGCTGCTAAAATACTGACCCCAGAGCTGCTGGAATAATGTATTGCCTGTGTTTGCCAATCTGCCCCATGTGTGTCTGCTCTGGGTTAATGTAGGTGAGTTACAAGCTTTGAAATTAATACTGGTGAGTGGAATGCTAATCATTTTGCTCCATGTTATATGTATATTTTATCTATAAAATAATATATATATATATTTTTTTTTTTTGAGCTTTACCCCAGAAATCAGGCTGTGGGTGGAAGTGGCAGCACAGTGGGGACAATTCAAATTGACTACAAGTTAATTACATGTAACTTGTCCGATGTGATTCTTAAAATGCACTTGTTGGTTTGTATAGGGGTAGCTGACCAATGCACCACCAAGCATGGAAAATTGTGCATGTTGTCCCACCAAAAGCAGAATGCATAACAAATCACAATAATGCATTGGGACCTAATGGTAGTGCAGCTCATCAATGTATGTGTTGCAGAAATGGACACATTTTCTGTTTAAAGGATAATCACACTAATAAAGTACGTACCTATCTGGGATGAGTCATCGGCCCTGATTTATTAAAGCTCTCCAAGGCTGGAGAGAATACACTTTGATCAGTGAAGCTGGGTGATCCAGCAAACCTGGAATAGATCTGGTGTAGGATTCAAGACATTTGCTAGCAAATAACAAATGATTTTAGGAAATCCTTTCAGGTTTTCTGGATCACCCAGCTTCACTGAAGAAAGTGTATTCTCTCCAGCCTTGGAGAGCTTTAGTAAATCAGGGCCATAATGTGGATATACTTAGTGTTTGACAAGTAGGTTCAGCCCGGAGTGTTCTCAGTAGGGACCAAGGTAGACTCTGCATATCAATGAATTAACATGTCACTCACTTTATAAAGAGACCAGAGCCGAGGCACAGCGGGTCATAACTACATGTACATGGCACAGTAATAGTGGAGACCAGTGGAGAACTCTACAAGTGCCGTGATTCTTCATAATCAAAGCATTTTAATAAAAAATTTTTTTAGGAAATGGCAAAACGTTTTTTGTTCTGTGGTTCATTCGGGTCCTGGGGACTCAGGGCAAGAGGAAATCTTCCTAAATTAAATGAAATCTCCTTTGGCACATTTTAACAGAACAGGGGTCCAAATGGGACAATTTTCTCACCTGTTTTACCACCACTTTCCCACTGATCTTGGTCATCAGGACAAGTAGAATGTTATAGAATTGTTTGAAGAATAGAAAAATGGGTCTAAAAGCTAAGCACAAAACATTAAAGATTGTACCATAAAAGAGAAGGAAGAAGTTGGTGGCGCCACGGTGGAACAGGGACGCGTGAGTATCGGCTGGGTTTAATTTGGTTTTAATAGCCATGAATATAGTCAAGGGTATAAACCCACTTTGTGTGTGCCAGACGCTGTTGCAATTCCAGGTATTAACTTGCAAAGACTAGTGACACCATCCCTATGCTGTATAAAGTCGGTGCAGAGATATGGGAGGGGTCCAGCATGTCCACCCAATACAGGGTTAAAACTACAGGAAGGGGTGGATACAAGACCAATCGCCCTGCATAAAGGAGGGAGCCGCAGTGACTGGTCTTTTTATTATAGGAAGCTCTTGCTTCAAGACTGCACAGATTTGGAAGGAACACAGCAAAGCCATCCAAGTCCAAGGCAACAATATGGAAGAGTTATGGCATCTGTGTCCCTGTTAGGTGGGTTTGCTGAGATGTGGTCATGCCATGGTCTACAACATGTCACCAAAGTGGGCAAAGTATGAAAAAAAAAAGTATGAAAAAAAAAAGTATGAGATTCTCAGGTTTCTCCAATCTCTCCAAACTCAAAGAACCTTTTGGCCTTTCACTTACATTGTCAAGCCGCTGTCTGTAGCATTCCATACCTATATCCTGATAACCGTCCTGGAAGTTTTGGATGTGTTTTATTAGATTTTACTCTAGCTGGATCTAAAACTCATCCGATAAACCATCTGGCGGTTGTCCAGCGTGGTCTTTCTGTGACCCTGAGAACATTCCAGAAGCACTGCAGATATTATCTAAAATAGGCATGGAAAATGGATACAAGATGGGGTATTAAGAAGCTATGTAACATATGTAGCAGGCTCTCATTGAAGAATGCACTTTCTGTACATTTCCGACAATGTAGAAGCACTTAGGAGTGACTCTGTGGCCGCAAGACGCTCAAGAAATTGTCCAACAAAGAATTTTATTAACCTTAACAAACTCCAGAGGAGATATTTTACTTTATATTGTGGCTTTAATGACATGAACTGCTACTGGTTCTGTTTTCAATCAATAAAAATTAGACACAAGACGCATAACTCTAGGAATTCTGCACTGCAATTCCTATACTGACCTGTAGGGGAAAAGTTTGATAAGGGTAAGGTCAAGTAGGACTAAGGCTTCACCCACCCAGTGTTATTACCCTATGGGCCCATTTACACTGATACAATTTTGAATAAACATTGACACCTGTACACAGGCCAGCAAATGTCTTGAATAGTTCTAGTTCATATGACACGTGTTTTCCTTTTTTTTTTTTTTTGGATATTCTTGGGGGAGGGGGGGCACTAACCCCATCTAACTGAACAAAAAAGCCATGGTCATGTGACACATTTTTTCAGGGTCTTCTCTCCTTTTCCTGGAGTGGAGGTGTCACTGCTCTGATGACTTATCAATAAACAAGATGATTGTTTTTTAGCTTTTACATCAAAGAAGCAAACTGCAAAACTGAAAAGGAGACAATAGCACCACCTGCTGGCACAAGAGGAGAATGCAAAATATTAATATGGAGTAATATTAATCTTTCATCCAACAACATTAGCTAGACTGATTCTTTTTGGCCAGAACAGGGAACAGACACAGATAATTAGTCTTCTTGTTTCTTTTGGACATTTGGCTGTCTCTTCATAATTGGGGATCTATGTAGACCAAAGTGTTTGTTCATGCAGTAGTTGGCAGATAATGAAACTGTTTCTATTTATTACAGGCCACCATGACACTTTGGGAAGAACAGGGTGAGCTGAGGGAAACAGGGTGAGCTGGGCCCCTGGGATAGGGGAACAGGGTGAGCAGAGCCGCTGGGATAGGGGAACAGGGTGGGCCGAGCCGCTGGGATAGGGGAACATGGTGAGCAGAGCCAATGGGATAGGGGAACAGGGTGAGCCGAGCCGCTGGGATAGGGGAATAGGGTGAGCAGAGCCGCTGGGATAGGGGAACAAGGTGAGCCGAGCCGCTGGGATAGGGGAGCAGGGTGAGCCGAGCCGCTGGGATAGGGGAACAAGGTGAGCCGAGGAACAAGGTGAGCCGAGCCGCTGGGATAGGGGAGCAGGGTGAGCCGAGCCGCTGGGATAGGGGAACAAGGTGAGCCGAGCCGCTGGGATAGGGGGGCAGGGTGAGCCGTGCCACTGGGAATAGGGGGGCAGGGTGAGCCGAGCCGCTGGGATAGGGGAATAGGGTGAGCAGAGCCGCTGGGATAGGGGAGCAGGGTGAGCCGAGCTGCTGGGATAGGGGAACAAGGTGAGCCGAGCCGCTGGGATAGGGGAGCAGGGTGAGCTGGGCCACTGGGAATAGGGGGGCAGGGTGATCCGAGCCGCTGGGATAGGGAAATGGGGGTAAGCCGAGCCGCTGGGATAGGGGGGCTGGGTGAGCTGACCCACTGGGATAGGGGGGCAGGGTGAGCCGAGCCGCTGGGATAGGGGAGCAGGGTGAGCCGAGAACAGGGGGAGATGGGCTGTTAGTTCTCCTATAAATGTTTATAGTGAATTGCTCCACAGTGTCTGCAACAACAGAGATCTGGAGTGTTTTTTATTACAAAGCATTTCAATTTAATAAGGTACACTAAAGATGATGTTAGTAATAGCAGTGCTAACCCACTGCCTTGCCCAGCAGTGTTGACAGCCTGCCAAGCATGCTCCTTAATCCTGCATCTGATTGCCTATATCGGGTCCATCAGTGAGACAACCCAATGGCCAACCAATGGAGCAAGCATGCACCCTAATGACATTGTCAGCCTGCAACTTGAAGAGCTGATCCCTGCAGAATCTACAGGAAATAAACTTTACAACAGATTAAAAATAAATATTTGCTACAACAAACTGAATAGAGCAAGCCATAACACTAAACATACTTAATGATAGATATTTAGATACACTTTAACTATTGACAAGTGAGCAGCAGAATTTTCCTTGTCACTTGGTTAAATGTTTGCTTCATATTCTTCTTTTTCTGTAACAAAAACAACAATGATTTTGGTTCCTTTTTAGGGTCCCTGTTGCGGTCATTAACAGAACAAATTGTGGTTTTTATCCAACGTTTGCTTCCATTTCACTATATTTGTCTTTTATTTTCAGACAATAATCTGTGAAAACGATAATTACCTTTTATTTTTTTTATCAATAATGGCCCTCGGTTATTGTCCAGCTGGTAATCTCCTTTCTCTTTATCTGTCCTAGATGTCGATGAGTGCCAGGTCCATAATGGTGGCTGCCAGCAGCGGTGCGTCAACACCCCGGGGTCATATCACTGCGAATGTAAAGCGGGCTTCCGCCTCCATGCAGACAGCAGGTCCTGCATCCGTAAGTAATCTCTACCCAGCGTTACATTTTGGATTATCATTGCCGCTTATCCCTTTGGCACCGACTGGCACTTTTTTTCTTGCTGGCTGCCTGGAACGCGTACAAGTGCTGCTTGTAAAACCTTTACATTTTAAGCACTATTCCAATGTGACTTTTCTATGGAAATGCAAAGAACCCTGCTAAGCACAGCTGTAAATAAATAAGTCACATAATGCAGGGATATAAAAATATGATGATTCTATGAAAATAAAAAATGCTTTTTATTGTGCATTTAGCAGTTACGTATATGAGTATAGCGGAGGAGATGGAGATTTGCTTCTGTGCAGTTTTTCTGCTGTTGTAGCTAAGTCATTTGGCAACAAAAAAATACTTTGAAGCAGAAACTTTCCATGGACTGCTCCTTTAAGTGTAAGGGACTGTAATGATACCCAATGGATGCCATTCTGCTCTATGGAAGCTATCACCAATCCTCCTGTAGAAGAGGATTCCTGATTGGTCATTTTTCAATCTGCCATGTTGGATGCATGAATGGTGTTTGGGGGACCACTATTCTGACCACTATCTCAGAATTGCACCCAACACCAGCACAACCGTTCGTCTTGGCAACAATCATCTGATGTGTGTAGCGTAAATAACCACACAAAAAATTTGTTGCATGAGGTGAGGGCTCTTGGGTAAAAATATAACGCTGGTATGGCTATACTCGACGTTGTTTAGCGATCCACCATGCCTGAACTCCAAGGCTTATTGTACATTGCATGCTTATCTGCGATCTCCACTGCTCTTATCCAACTGTTTCGGGGCAATTGGGCATTACTGATTGTATGTAGTTGCATTGCAGTGGTTAGTGGTGCAGTTTCTGGATGCAACATGTAAGTTTTGGCTAGCCTGCCACTTTAATTGACTTGAATGAGCTGTGGTTATATGCTTGCATTGCAGTTTTTGTTCATCAAACACTGCAGCTGACTCTAAAAACTTGAACATATATAGGGGTCCCAAGGTGCAGATTAAGATTGCATATCTGAAAGAAAACCAAACGAGGGCTACCCAAACTATGGCTACTGTTTACCAATTTGGAGCACTCAGTGGTGCACCTCCTTCCCTCTCCATAAAACGGAAGGTACTGTCAATGAAGTGCTCATTTATTCTTAGTGTGCTTGGAAATGATCACTATTTTCCTGTACAATAATGATTATTAAACCCGACCATGCACTCCACAGTATGTATTCTGCACTCGGCACTCCTATATATGCTCAGAGTTTTTTGGAGTCCGCTTAAGACTTGGTCGTTGTGCAGTTCAACGGGTTATAGACCATCTCCAGACCTCGAACAATTAAAGCAATGGAACTGTATTCAAGTTAATGAAAGCAGCTATACATAAATACTTTACAGCATGCTAAATCATTCTCTGTATCTACAGCAATTGTGGAGATATTGGTTCTCAAAGCTGACAACACAGACACTAAAATCTTTTTTATCTATGAGAAGGTCTTGGCTTGCCAGCCCTCTAATGCAAACACAGGGCAGATATCTCCAAGCTTCTACAGCATCTAGATCGATCAGAGGGTCAAGAACATGCAAAAGTTTTATTGACCATTAACTGCTCTGTACTGCACTGGGGGACCTAGAAAAGGTGCCAGCTGATGAGTGCCCCCATGTTTTATCCATGGCTTCCATACCCCTTATAGAACATAGTAGGGGGGCTGAATTTGCAACTCTTTTGTATATCTCCTAACTGCTGCAGAATGGCACCTATTAATAAAGGATCACAGTTTAATGGTAAACATTGTTCAGCGGTTATAGAATGGATGTTGATAATAACTGAGAGCCCTTTTATTGAAGATTGATAATTGTTACTACATCATTGTCACCCGAATCTTGATACCCTGCAGCATTTCTCAGTGGACACCGGCGCCCTCTAGCGTTTATTACTCTCCAAGAGCCGTTACTGCCAGGCGGCCTGGCAAGCGATCAGGCATCACAGCGTACAAAAATAGGAGCACGTCTCTTTCTAATTGCGCTGGCAAGCCAGCTTATAAAATCATCACATTAAATTTCCTCTGCGCGGCTTTGTTGCTGTCATTACGACATGACTCCCCGAGCTCCCAAACGAGCTGCAATCTGCTGGGGCCACGGTCAGGCCGCGCTTGGCAGACGTTCCGGTGACAGATGTCATTCCTTCACAGCGTCGTTCACTGTCAGTAGCATCTGTCTCGGTGAGCGCTGTCCAAAATTGCAACGGCTAAGTTCACTCTGAAATCTTTCCGTAGCTCTGCCGAGATATGTGGGAACGCCTGGAAATGTTCTTTGCTTCATTGATAAGAAAAAAAAATAAAAGCTTGCTTGCACGCCTTTGGGATGGCAGCAGTGGCGAGGGATTTCGGTCAATTAAAGCGTTAAACGCGTAAGCTGTGCCACAACCTGGACAGAAATGTTGATGTTAATTGCATATCTGTACCTGTCCATTGTCGCTGATTATAGGAATTTATCATTCGGATAAAAGCCTGCCTGTTGTCACACCTGCACTGCTGGCGCCATGGTTGGAGTGTTTTCTTGGAGTTTGTGATGATTACAGAAAATTGTGCCAGTGGTATTCTGCAAGACTGGAGAGATTTAAAGAGTCGGTCTACCCAAAACTGATCATTAAAGAATGACTCTGGCAGGAAGGGGAACACTTAAAAGAGGAATCTTTGTTCATTTATATCTGACCTTTAGGCAAATAGATAAAAGCTGGATATAGGAGCTGAGTTGCCTGCCAAATGATTTGCAATTCTTTTCATCCAGCGTTATGATTCAGACACCCCTGCCAGTGAGGTTGTTATGTTGGGGGCTACAGGAGGCACCACAAATCACTCAAAATGTATAACTATAAAATCCTAATTTTATTCCAAAGCTTAAAAGAATAAAAATCTCCAACATTTAATATATGTAAATGCATACGCGTTTCGCAGTAGCCTTCTTTGCTTCTTTAGGCCAAATTTTGATGGGTACACATTATCACCAGTGATATATTCATTTCTCGAAACCTTGAAAGAGTAAGCATCAAAATGGAACAGGAAGAGCAGGCAATGGAGTCCATGTAGGACACAGAACAAAATACAAATAACGCAGTTAAAAGGACTACACCAATGATATTCTGCTTTTCTACTCTCCTTTTCTGAACTTCTAGGTTCCCCTTTTCCACTAGCGAGGGTCCTTACAGAAATTTTAAAACTAATCCAGTATCCTAAATTCTGTTTTTCTTTTTACTTACTTTTGTGCCTTTTGGATATGTCTCCTTGTCCATATCTTGTGTATACCTGACCTTGTCTTCTTGTCCGTGTCCATGATCTTATATTTGGCGTCTCCTTAGCCTTGTCTCGCGTCTTCTTGGTATTTTTTTTTGAGTGTGTCTTGTCCTTGTCTCTCTGCATGGCTGTGTGTCCTTGTCTCATGTCTGTTTGGATGAGTCCTGAGTCTCCTAGACATTGTCTTCTTGGCAGTGTCTCTTGCCTACTTGTCCATGTCTCGTGCTTTGTGTCTCCTTAGTCTTTACCTCATACCTACTTAGTCGTGTTATGTGTCTCCCTGGCATTTTCTCTTTGGGTGTGCCTTGTCTTTATGATAATGTCGTCTTAGCCATGTCCTTGTCTCTACTCTTGGCTGTGTGTCCTTGTCTTGTGTGTTTGGATGTGTCTTGTCTCTTCGGCTATCTTCTTGTCTGTATTTAATGCCTACTAGGCCATGTCTCGTCTTGCATCCCTTTGGCTCTCTTTCCTTGGCCATGCCTCGTGTCTCCTTGACTGTATGTGTTTACTATTGTCTTTTGTTATTCACCCATGTGTCTGTTGACAGTACCACAATTATATCACAGGCCCCAGACCCGTAGCGAACTGCTGCTTTGACTTTTTCAGCAAACCATTCACAACAACATAGTGCCCATTACATCCAGGTACCTACAACTGTGCAAGTACTGTCGTTCAAATACTTCTTTAAATTTGTTTTGGTGGAAAATTAAAGCCAAAAATACTCTGACATGTTTTATGCATAACCATGAAAATCTTCAGAGATATGCTACAAGAACTCCCAGGTCAGAGTAACACCAAGCCATGTAGTTAATTTATGCCAACGTATTTTATTTATTTTAAGACATTTTTAACTGGATCCCCTTCCTTCCTTCCTTTTTTTTGGGATAGCTAATATCACCCATATACATGTATTGCCATCAACAGTACATCTCTCCGCACCAAAGGTTACTTTTGCAACTCTGGGTAAAAATGATATAATTGGAGACAGTAAAGAAATTGTAACTGACAACTGTATTGTGATTGTTGTACATCCACCAAGTCTACAAGCTGAGAAAGAAGATTCTGTAACCTTATTGAATGTATTTAGCTAAAGGGTTTTCCAGAAACCTTCACAATGTGTGCCGAAAAGAGCAAAAAATTGCATCCCTTGCGTTCCAGCTACTTCCTGGGAGATTTGGACATACCTGATTGAGACATGGGCGTCCGCTATATACACTTCTAAATCCCAAAATTCCATTGATGCATTTGTTGAAAAGTTAAAGCACACAGAAGAAATGGCCAGTCCTTCAATGGCAGCAACCTGAGAATGACCAAGTCAAAGGGTTACAGATACAAATTGCTTTATTTGCTTGGCCAATTAAATAGTTCAATGTTTTGTTTTTCAACTTCATGAATGCATGTATACATCGAACAGATAAAGGCTAACCCTATAATTTTTTACATGAGTCCTGTGAAATCTGCGCCAATGTGAAACACGTTTATGAAATGATAAATACCCATGAATATTGACGGTTTCCATGAACAAGTCCAATGTGTGTCCATTAAAATCCTTCATTATCAGTGGTGTACTACTGACCAAATGATCCATACTGTTCCTCCTCCTCTACATTATAGCTTTCATTGTTCTTCATTTTAAATTACTGGACACTCCTACTAAAAGGATATTTGGCTATTAGAAAAAGAAGAGTAGTGACTTTCGCTTGCCTGGGCCTTCCGCTCTCATTATGAACCCGATCAATCACAGATGAAATTAAAACTAAAATTTACACCCGCTGCTCGTGGGATTGGGAGGGGGGGGCAGCAAGCATCCATCACAGGCTACAGACAGAGCGGAATATTAAATTATTTTAATGCATTTTATGAAGAAGCTCTTCTCTCTAGCTGGATTGTCTCCCGTCTTGTTTACAAGATTTGCTAACAGTTATTAAATCATGAAAATTATGGATCTCAGTGTGAGTATTTGCAGCAATTGACTGAGACGTCAGCACAGCCGGTAGTGCTATGTGCTTGTAGGCTCTACTTGAATATAAAGGACAATGAATAGAAGAGATGAGGTTGGGCAACAGGTTTCTCCAGCCTTTCTTGACCTTTTGAACGTGGGGAACCCCCTGAAATAAATGTCGGGGTCTAAGGAACCCTAAGGAACTTTGGTGTAATTACTATATCCACAGCTCACAATAAATTAGTGTGCTGGCCATTAGGAAGAATGTCTCTTACATTGCTGGCCATTAGGAAGAATGTCACCCTTACAGATAGCCAAAAAGATCATTGGTATCACTTAAACTAACCCGAGAGGCACAAACTGCTCATTGGTAAAGTAACCCCTAGCAAAGTCTAGAAGAACCCTGGTGCAGAAACACTAGGTTGGGCTTTCAATAATTTGCAATAGGGCGTTTTTGCATTTTTTACCGAAACAAAAACATTGTAACACAATCACATAGGAAAGAATGGGCAGGCTGTTGCATGACTCTAGTCTGTAAAGCGAAGCAAGTCACATATTATCATTATATTATCATATTTGAACACATATAGTGAGGGAAATGTGTAGGCTATCAACTGCCTTGCTGTTAATCTAGACTGCCAAGTCATTTCTCATAAGGAGAGTTCGCTGATTCATTGATGTCTGGCTTCATTTTTGGAACTCAACAAACATTAGTCCTAAAGTTCAGTTCCAATTTTTTTTTTTTTGTGGGGGGTTTATTAAATCCCAGCCCCCAACTCGAGTTACTCTACTCACCAGATCTCCAGGTCTGTTCCTTGGAGAATAGCCAATTCAGTGATGCAACACAGTTCCTATGGGCCCAGGATGTCCAGGCCCCACCACCACCTCAAGGGGGGGTGCATTAATAAAGGCACTTGTGGACAAACCATTTGGGCAGTGTGTTATGTTCGAGAACACTGTAGGGCTTGGGTAAAGGTTTTGTAAATAAGCCCATTGATGTGAGAAGACCAAACTTGACCGACAGTTAATGGGACCAATGGTTTCCCAACAGCCTGTTGCTTCCACATGGGTAAAAAACGTATTCCAATCATGATCAAATGACGTTCGCTTTTATGGTAAGCAATCCCAGTGAATAGTAGAGTGGTTTGATTTTGCATCCACGATAGACCACCTTTCTGTGTTTGGAAAGATCTTCATGAGAAGACCTTCATCCTATTCGGCCACAGTTGACGACCAACAGTAAATGGGACTGATGATCTCCCAACAGCTTTTTGGTCCAGCATGCGTAAAAACCACATTCTGTTCATGACTAAATGACTCTTTGTCTGCTTTTATGGTTGGCTATCAAAATGGATACTAGGGTGGTTGGATTGGGCTTCCATGATGGACCACCTTTCCATGTCTAGAAAGACGCTCGTGGGAAGACCTTTACCCTATTTGACCACAGTTGACCACCAACAGTGAATGGGATCAACAGCCTCCAGAATGGCTCAGAAACTGATTTCAATCATGACCAAATCATGACCAAATGTTTGTTTCTTTTTATGGTGGACTGTCAGAGTGATAGTAGGGTGGTTGGATTGGTCTTCAATGATGGACCACTGTTCTGTGTCTGAGCAACATTTGGGTAAATTTAATGGTAAATTGAGGTAATTATTTCATTTAAGAGGAAAACCTTTAAAGTGAGGGAAATTCACATCTTGTTTTTTACCCAAACATTTGAAATGCTTATTTGAAAGTTTTGCTTCACCTCTTGCTATGGTAATTACCTTAGAACATTAGATTTTCCATTGCGTTCAGTCCCGGTAACAATAATCACCGGGATAAATGTAGAGGGCAAATCTCAGCTGGGACACAAATGGCCATAAAATCTGACTGAAGGGGCCAAACCTGTCCTCTCCAAAATTCTATCCAGTAAAGTTTCTTTCGTCTTTCCTATTTTTCCTTTTCCATACTTTAACCTGTTCACTCATTTTTCAGATTTCTCCCATGGATATGTAGTAGGTTGCTGATAATTGGATCGCACAATGTGACCAAATATTTTGGGCCACCTTAAGCTTTACCATTGCTTTAATAACCTTGGCCTGTGACAACAGCCAAGCATTGGAAGAACATGGATCCTCTCCGCTGACAGTCTTATTATTAGCTCTGGAATTCTATGTTTCCAGACCTGCGTGTGCTTTAAAGTTCTGGCAACTCAATTTAAGAGAGATCTTTAATACATTTTTCTTTTCTTTTTTTGTTACCTTATCGAATGCCAAGTGACTCCCAAACAAATGACTTAACGGAGTGAACAGCTGCAGCTTGTAGGCCCCTTTGTTCCATTCTTAGCCGATATTGGATACTTACACAGCCACAAATCACATTAGTAGAAGGCATTACAACATAGCTGGAAAAAGCAGAGCTGGGATTAATTTGTCCATCCAAACGCTTGTTTGCTCTCTGCTTACTACTGTGCTAAGCAATTAAAGCAGAACTCTGACTTTATGACAATTGTAGTCAGGTTAGTCAGTACAGTTTGTGATGTGACATGGTGCATGTGGTGACTGCTGGGTGCTATGTAGCATTTTTTTTTAGGGATCAGTGGTTGAATTTTGTAAGTGTGTAAACCTAAACCTTTTTTATTTTTCATTATTCATCTCTAGCAATGCATAGTAAACTCATCATAAACTCCTCTTTATACCTGTCCCCGGAGATCCCCAAACTCCTTATCTCTTGTCTGGACTACTGTAACCTCCTCCTCTCTGGTATTCCACTAACCCGACTCTATCCCCTACAATCTAATATGAATGCTGCAGCCAGACTCATCCATCCTTCCCTCCGCTCCTCTTCCGCTGCATCTCTTTGTAGTTCTCTTCATTGGCTTCCATTTCACCTTAGAATGAAATTCAAGCTCCTGTGCTTTGCCTTCAAATCCCTCCACAGTTCTTTTCCCATTTACCTTTCTCACCTGATAGAAAAATACTCCCCTAGCTGCTCTCTTCTCTGCTCCAATGACCTACTACTGACTTCCTCACTCATACCCCTCTCACACACTCGGCTCCAAGACTTTTCTAGAGCTGCCCTGACTCTCTAGAATGGTCTTCCACATTCTATTCAGTTTGCACCTATTTTCTGCTCTTTAAAATGAGCCCTTAAAACCCATCTTTTCAAACTCCCGTACCTGTCTTCCTGTGTCTCTTAAACCCTTTTTACTTACCCACTATTCCATTTCCTATTGTGAGATACTTCCCCCACCTCTTAGATTGTAAGCTCTTCGGGGCAGAGTCCTCTCTTCTTACTGTGTCTGTATCTGTCGGTCATTTGCAACCCCTATTTAATGTACAGTGCAGGATAAAATGTTGGCGCTTTATAAGTACTGTAATAATAAAAATTGTTTTTTCAGAAGGAAACCTAAATTCTGCTCTGTGGTGGAACATTTGGCTTCAATATCCAATGCCTGTGTACACAAGCTCCTTCCTGTGCAGATATTATAAAGCCTGTATTTTGTGCTTAGTAATAAATTAAATGAAGCCAACTAGTGCAGGAAGGACAGAGATAATGGGAGCAGTTATATTATTATTATTATTAGTAAACAGTATTTATGGAGCAAAAATATTACACAGCACTGTACATTAAATAGGGGTTGTAAATGACAGACAGACAGTGACACAGGAGGAGCCTGGGGATGATGACAAGCAGGAGGTAATTGTTTCTGGGGAACAAGCTGAAGGTCAGAGCAAGCATTAGGCAAAATCCGTAATCAAAAAAAAGTTAGCCAAAAGAGATCCAGAGTAGCCAGACATGGCAATAGCTTGACCCATTTAAGCCTTCCTAATTGCAGCCAGGTGTGCAGCCCCACAATGTCTGACCTGCACTTCTGGCCATTGACCGTCAGGTGACTGCATTACACCCCAAGTCCAGCTTTGCACTCTGCAGCTCCACACTAACCAAAGCAAGGGAGACATTTTGCAAAGGATACGATCATGTAACTAAAAGAAAAGGCCTAATAAATCCAGCCGCAGGTAACGATATACATTTTTCAGATTCAGGGGACTTTCTCTACATTTGCAGTCCTGGATAGTCATGGAGCACCCCTTTTTCCAATTGTTTGATATTAAGGAAAGGTTATGAACGGATATTCATTTTGTTATAGGAACTTTGGCTGGGTATCATGTTGATAGCACTCTGCTGCAGGCAAGAGGGAACTTTCTGTAGTCTTCAACACCCCAATAAACTAATTGCAACATTGTAGCAAGTCACAAAGTAAGAAGAACTGCAGCAAAGGCCAATATGTCTACACAGCCTCTAGAATTCACACTATCGAATTCTTCGGTCCACTTTAACTTCAGCCATGACCAGAGTGTCCCTAGAAAACCCGAGCTGTTTAAGCAGAATTTGAGAAGCAATCATGTCTCTCCAAACTATTTTTTTTTACTGCAAAATAAACAATCACAAAGGACTCCAGTTTACTCCAATAATTTGCCTGCAGGCAGATTTTGTTGGCCCCACGATAGAAGAGCTAAAAATTGGGTAAACAAGCTGGATGTGGCGCCCGTCCAGGAGAAATATATTTAGGTCTTGGCGTGCTTTGGCCAGAATAAGCTCCTGCTTCCCATTAGACTGGAATGTTGTGTTTAACGAATGTGTAATTATCAGACGGGATAACCATCACTTCACAGTTTAGCACAAGCGCTGGCTGTGGATTGTAATTTTTGTGTACTTGTATTCTATTGTAGGCTTGTGTTTAGTGTTGTCAGCATATTCCGATAATGTATTATCCTCACCATTAGCCTCACCATTCCATATAAAGCCCTACAAGGAAAAATTTGTATTATGGGTCTTTATGGGTCTCCCCCATTGAGTCCTCTAATCCAATCTTTTTTATAAAAAAAAAAAACAAAGCTAAAAGCAACTAATATTTGCTGGAATCTGTGGTCAAATGGCACACTTCACTTTAGGGTGGGAGGGTCTACAGGTGCCAATACCTGGAAAAGTTGGCACTTCCCAATGGGCCCATCACTGAAGGTCAGCAACAAGACTGGTGGGCCAATGGCTTAGACTATATTGCTCAATTACTGTTCTTTACTAGAAGAAGACGGGTCATGTGATGGAGAGGACCAGTAAGTATATGAGACCTTTGGATGGCTTTTTCCCCTCTTTAATTGGTGGTTTTTATTTTTTGCCCCTAGGTTCAATTTTTTTTGTTTTTATAGGACAATGGAAATTTCCTTTGAGCATCACTGAACCCATCCTTCCAGTATTCCCTGTGGGTAATTCCTTGATTGGCAGATGTGGGGTTACTTGGGGTTATTCTTTAGATATCCGAATCTTGCTGGCATGACCGTGCCACAATTGGGAGCTTGTCAAGCATGCCTTAAATTTCTGGTTATCAGAAAAGACTAACATTTACAATCCTAACAACAATATTACAGAAATCTTAGATGTCTGTCGCAAGCCAAACAAATGCCTGTTTGTGCAGAAGATAAGAAAACTCTCAAATTCAATGAAGACTTGAAAGTGTGTCTAGATTGCATCACGTTTTCCTGCAGTGTGTGCTGCCATTGTCTTTTATCTGGACCAATTTACAATGCCCTCCTGTCTTTTACATTTGTGTGTTGTGAGCTCTGCATGGGGCAAAATTGCAGATTTTTGAGTGGATGCAGATGTAATTTAAAATCTCTGAATAGTTGTTGAAGGGGAACTTTTATAGCTTGAGTACATTGTAGTTTATTGTTTGAGCTTTTTATATAGCTTTAGCAAAATGTTGTATTTTTTATTTGTTTTATATAATCTTTTAGATTTATTACTTGACATAAGATTGCCAGAGCACTGTGGCTAAGCTCAAGAGACAGTAAGGCAGATTCTGCTTGTTTTGCAGCTCCCGTTGTTTGATTTGAAACCCTTTAATACAGGGATGAGTATCTTCTCTAATTTCTCATTAAGTTCTGCAATTCTTGTTTTTTTTGGCAGTGATACTTTACCATCCTAAAAGGAGAATAGAGCTCCTGCAATATCTCATGGTTACAATGCAGTTACAATAAAAAAAATAGAAAATAGTGATAAAATCGCTTTAGAGCCCCTTAATTCTTCCTTGGACCTTTGCCTGTTCACATCGTTGCCTCCATTTATTACAACTTGCATGGAAATCTATTCATCTTTCTCTATATTCTAGTGATTTGCATTGTGTGGCCATGTCTGACATTACACAGACTTTTGACCAAACACACCTTTAGGTAGGTACATCATGCTATTTCCTATCACTTCCTAAGAAAGAGCTCAAGGGTACCACTGGCAAGAAGTCCATCAATGGGTTTTTGTTTTTTTTTTTTTCTTAAATATTGCTTATATGACTTCCTTTTTTTTTTAACAAGCAAAGAGATAACTACCTAATACCAAAAGTAACCCTTAAGATTGCACAAAAGCTTGCACAGATGTCTGATGGATGTCAGAGAAACTATGTTTCATGATAAAACTTTTTTTCCATTAAATTAAAATGTTTATTTGGCAGTTTCGTATATATATATATATATATATATATATATATATATATATATAATATAGAATATTTGCTTCTATGTGCTTTGTCATTTGCTGCTGCAACGGATTTAACTAAGTTGATCTGGAGCAGCAAAGTATCACAAAGGAGGGACTTTCCTTGGACTGCTCCTTTAGCAGTAAAGCCCTCTACAGACATCTGATGGCCTTCACAGGATTGTTGCTGGAAATGATTTTTCGTGATCGTTTCCAATGACCGATGAATGAACAAGGGCTGGACACCCATTGCCGTCTATGGCTGTCTTCATTGAGCAGAATGGCACGCGTTATTCATCGATCATTGGAAACCATCACCTGATGTCCATTAGAAGTTTGTACAAAGCTCAAGAGTGTATCTGTTAGAATAAATTTCTGAGGGTGATCAGAATTTGTTTGTTCTGTCCTCCTTTTGTTGCATGTGGCTTTGTCCTGTATATGTTGTATCCTAGTACTGGAATCTATAATTAACTTTGCTTGCAACAGCAATAAAATACCAACTTAATAGGTTCTTCTACGAACAAGTGTGAGTATGTGACTTATTTTATTAGATGATGCAAAAGCCAATTGCAATCAACAGTAACAGTGACAAATGGCAAAAATTATGATTTCAGTTTGTTGGAATAGTATTACTGAAATCCGATTCATGGCTGCTTTGTGTTCCCTTTAGACAAGAACGAGATTTGCAAAGTTTGAAGTGTGCTAACTGTTTTCTGTAATATTTTGTTATCTGCAGACATAAGGTTTCAGTTAGACAATCTCCATCACCATCATCCTGTTTTATTTTCTTCTTGATTTAGCGGTGTTCTCCTGCTCTGTTGGAAATGGTGGCTGTGAACATGACTGCGTGCAGATCACCATGGCTCATTACCAGTGCCGCTGCCGGAACAACTATCAGCTGAAAGAAGACGGGAAGCACTGCGAACGTAAGTGAGGCCATTCATGATGAATGATGCAAATGTGTTATTTATGGTGTGCTCATTGACTAATTCTTCTTGGCCATCATGAGTGGAAGCCAATGACTGCGCTCAACATGGAGGATCAAGAATATAGTCCAGAAAGAATTCCCATAGCTCTAAGGGTTAAAGAACTGGGCAGGAGAGCATTTCCTCTCTAGGCCAGAACTAATGGCTGGTGGCCCCAAGTGAAGATACATCACCATTTGGGCATAGCAAGACCTGGTCAGTGGCAATTTTTTAGTTATCTGGTCCCTATATTGACTTCCATTGGGTAAAAGGAAGTTTTCCAGTATCAACTCCTTTTGCATCTATTAAATATCAATTAATTGTCAAGAGTTGTAAAGAAAGCTAATGCTCCAAGGCATGTCCCCATAAACCACGTGCTTTAGAAATGCCCACCCTCCACCATGCCCACCAGTCAATGCAGACAACGATGCACATTGTATAGTACATTACAAAAATTTTCTCCTGGTTACTTGATTTTGCCACCAGGCCTTTAACCTGCTCCCATGAACTGTGAGTGCCCATTATTTTCCCTGTGGGCTACCAAACCTTGTGGGAACATGATGTTGTTACCAATTCACACCGAACCATTCTAGCGCCTTGTGTTGGGCTGCCAACTTTAGAAGGGCATAAAATTAAGACGCGTGCCATTAGTTTCGGATGCAGCATACCACAATGCACAGTTTTGCTTTACATGTGTTGGGGTGCCCTGCAATGTGTATTTGCATAAGACTTTGGGGTACCCCTACAATGAATGGCACAGCAACAAGTGTATTACGTGTGTTGTGCACATTGGAAAGACATAGATGGGCTCTTAATCTTCCAATAAGCAAAAGTATTAGGGATATTTTTTTTTTTTAAATACAAACAAGGTGCCAGAGGTATACCACAGATGGTCCACAGATCCTGCCCCCTGCATCTCCACAGCGCAATCCTATTAAATAGATGTGCTGCATGTTCAGTACAAATCATCCGAAATGACATGTCCAACTTTTTAGATGTATTGGCAAGAAGCTTCAGACGAGATATAAAGGTTTTGTTTGTTTTACAAATTCACTTTTTCTTGCAAGATTGGGAACTGTGGCTTTTAGGACTCTTAGCAATGTATAAATGAAATATTTAACTTGGAAGATTTACTGTTTCAGGATGAACCTGGAAAACTTACCCACACACATACCCCCGCCTAATACATACTGATGATCCCCTGCTTGGGGTAATGTTTTGTAGAATAGAATAGGAATAAAGCAAACCTGTTTTTTTTGTTTATAAAATTATAACCATATCAGTGTTCTCCCCAGCCCCTTTAATCGGGCACAGCACTGGCTGTTTTTGAGTGGTTACTGAAAAGTTGGGTCACAATACAGGCATCACCACCCACCTACTCCTTCTTACCAACCAGTATAAAAAAACTTCTAGGGAACATACTGACCATATAATATATAACTTAAAAATATAGCTTTTGATGAAGAGGGGATTGGTTTTTGTAGAAATATGGAAAATAGAAGCTTGATAATTGAAGGCCACTGTTGACCTTGCCTTTCAAAATCTCAAGTTGCCCAGCTATTGTGTCTTTCATAGCTTGTACTTTCTGATCCATACATAAATCAAGAGTTGAGTGACTTGGAAAGTATTAAAGCCATTGGACCAACTTGCCAACCAGCATATTTTGAAGAACAATTCACCAGTGGTGACCCATTATTTTTTTTAGTACAGGTCCTCTTTAAGTCAAAGTCACTGGGTAATCATCCAGCTAGGATAAAATGAAATGACCACCTACAGATTATTCTTCTATAGAAGGTGCAATATTTCATAAACCCAATACTTACCTATTTTATAGGACTCCTATATATTTGAAAAATTGACCCACTGGATCTGTTCTACATTCTATTTTTGGACTTCTGTTAACACATGCTCTTTTTTTACTGTCTAATAATGTAAGATTTCATGTATGTTCGTGACATCCTTTCCTATTTCACAAACATTCGTTATCGTTGAGAAATTCCATTTATCATTGAAGACAAGGCTGCTTTTTCCTCCTTTGTGTCTGCTGTTCGTAGCACATTTTTGGCCTCATTTACTGCTATGTCTAATTATTTTTAACATGCGTTTCCTTTACTTAGACCACAGTGTAGTATAATGTTCTAGAGGATGTTTGTACAAATTCCACTTTAATCTGTTCCATGTGTTTCACCAGTATCCAATCCATGTTCTACGCGAAACGGAGGATGCATGCACCAATGCAACAACGATGGAGGAGTTGTCCGATGTTCCTGTCACCCGGGATATATACTGGCAGCCGATGGCAAGACGTGTGAAGGTATGGCACCCAAGGGGGACAAATGTAATAAAGTTAGGATGCTCAGTTATCCAAAAATTGGCTATTTTTAGAGGTTTTTATTGGCTTTTTTAGGACAGGAAGTCCTGCTTCCAATTGATCCTCCCATTGGTCCTGATCTCACCAATTATCTTTTACATCTGGCTGTGGTTAGGTGACCATCACACTTGTTGGGTACCCCAAGGTAAACTCTTACAACAGCATCTACATGCACCCCTCTCCTTCTACGTTACGTCCTCTTCATAGCATTGAACTTGGCAACTTGGTCCAACTAAGCATAGGTGTTTGTAACACCAAGATGTAAAAATGGGAGAAAGGAATGTGGGAGCAGTTGTCCCAACATGTTACTTGCCCTTCTACTAAAATGTGTGATTTTGTAGTTGTTGGAGAAATTTCCTGCTCTAAATGTGAGGACTGAGGAAGAATCTCCCGAACAAGAGCTGAAGATGGTCATCCAAACCTAACCTTTCCCTATTGCATCCCAAACACAAAAGCTCTGGCTCAAGGCTTTTATTAGGACTTAGACCTCTACTCATATTAAGATGATGACCCATGTCTCCTTTACACTAAGAACAGCCCCAGCTTTCGTGGTAAAGCCAGTTCCATGTCAGAATTCTGCTGAATTGGTCATTTGGAGGGGTTGGTATTTGCAGAGGCCTTACTGCCCAGTCATAGCTAAAGCTTTTCAATCAGGAAGGCTTTGATGATTGAAGAGCAACAGGTTTGTAGGAAGCTGTGTGATGGATCATTGCATGAGATCACCTGTCTCCTACAGAAAGCCCTCAAACAAACTCTCTTAATTCTTTGAACAAATCTTGCTTTTTATAACTGAAGGTTCAATTTACCTTCAAGCATTTTATGAGCTTTTAAAATCAGGATTCCTAGTTGTCCCACCCACGGGGAACCTAAAAAAGAAAATGTTATCTTAGGCTGAAAAAAAACTGAAGTCAATTTAGAGATATATGAATAGTAACATATGTTATGTTCATGGTGGATTTGGAAATAAAGGTGTAAATACTCTTTAAGTTAAAACATCTGAAAGAAAAAAAAACATTTCTGGAGATGGTATGGAGTGAGCTTCTTGTAAAACACATTCCAGCTCTTGTGTGTTTGTTCTGCTCCATAAAGATGATTGACACTGGCCAGTTGTCTTTCAGAAGGTGGTTTGATGGCTTGCTTTGTTCTCCATAAAGAACCAATAAATTGTTTTGTATTCTTGGAGTGCAGCACAATGAAGCCAGAGTGGAAAGGAATTAGGGGCCCACCATTCAGAAACATTATTTCTATTATAACAGTTAAATGTACAAAAAGGTAATAAAATGCACTCAATGGGTCAGGCAATTGGACCTCATTTTTTAAAAAACAAAGCCACTAGTTGAATTTTATCCATCATTCTTTGTGTTTTCGAAAGCTAATTGACACTGCTGAATGCTGTTAGCAACATTTCCCATTTGTCTTTTGTACTGGTCATTAGAAAAGGTCTTCATATCTTCAAGTAGTCACATTTTGTTTCTTGGCTTCTATAAAATAAATCAATAGGACTTCCTCGATTTAAAAAAAAATTGTAGTATGGATTGGACAATGGTTATGGTCTGGAAAGTTACATTTATACCTGCAAAGTAGAGAAATGGTGGAAAAATGGTAGTATGCATGGAAAAATTAGCATTGGGTTTAACAAAATTATACAATTTTCTTTTTTATATATATTAGATGTTTTAAGTCAATGCAAAGTGTACCAATACCAATCACTTGAAGCCCTCTGGAGACTGGAGAATATAGAGAGTATCATGGATGATCCAACAAATGGATAAAGGATGGTTGGTCTTGAAGAGCTTAAATAAATGAAACCCCCAAGTTCATCTGGCTGTAGATTGGTGACCATAAAATTGGGTACTCCAAAAACAGATTGGATGAACCTATTGTTTTCCTTTTAAAATATACTCTTCTAGGAGCATCTGCATGGACCATTTTTCCTCTATGTTCTCTCTTCTCCATAGCATTGAACTTGGCCCCTTGGTCCAACCAAGCTTTCATGATTGTGAGTGGTGCCAGGAAGTGGTTGCTCATTAAGTTGCCTACATACAAATGCATATCGTGTGGCCAAGTGATAAAGTGTCTATGGCCACAATAATGGTGAACTGATCTCTATGACCAGCCAAGTCCTTCCAGGTTTGAGCAGGCCAGTTTGCTTCTTCCTTCCAACACCGCATAGTACATGTCAAAGTCTATTATTCTACTTTCAATGTACAAAGCAGACTGTTAATTTGCAGTCCCATTAAGGTGGTGATCTTAATTTCCATTTTCCTGCTGCCATCTGCTCTGACAGTCCATTTCACACTGGCAGGATTAATTAGACCTTCATCACAGGAGTTGAATTGTAATTGTCTCAGCCAGCTTTTAATAAGCCCTTGCAGACTATAGTTAAAGCATTTACAAATTAAACAATTTCTTTTTCCTGTCCAGGGAATATTATTATATTTGGCCGAATTGTTTCGGAGCTCTATCGGCCTGTTCTCACGTTGAATAATCTCTACCTTCTTCTTTTTTAAAGACATTAATGAGTGCGTGACTGGACAGGCCATGTGTGCGCACAGCTGTCTCAATACTCGCGGCTCCTTCCACTGCGGTTGCAGTCCAGGGTACGAGCTCGGAGTTGATGGAAAGCAGTGCTACAGTAAGTGTTCCATTGCTTTGGCGTCTTCAACATCTGCAGAAAATCTGCTTCTTTGACTGTGAAATATTTTGTCCTGCTCTGCCAGAAAAAGACAATTTTCCTTTATTTTCTTGTTTTCACTCTTAAAAATAAAAAAAATTGTTGTATTTGAGTTCGAGAATATTTAAAAAGAAAATTTGGCAGATGAGCTCAGTTCTGCTATGGACGTCAGCATCAATTGCTAAGAGTAGTGATCGATCGCTACAGAGCTTTTCCAAATTGTTCCCTATAGTGTGTGTTACACAACTAGCATGTAGTAGAAATGAATCCCACATAATTATTGCTATGATAGCAATTTAATAACTACTACATGAAACATGTGTATCTTAAAGGGAGCCATTTCTTCTATTATTGTAGGGAATATTGGCTACTGAATGCTAGCAGTTTCTGTTATTGTAATTAGGCCCTTGCGCTTCTACCTTTACTGTTTACTTTGACTTGATACATTGTATCAAACAAGTATTCTGGACATATAAAATGTTGCAGGCTTCATTAACTATGGTTGCACCCATTGGCTTTTGTGGGGACGTTTTCTAACCCCTAGGGTAGGTTCTGATCCACAGTGGAAATGCTCCCAACTGTTGGCACCTTGCCAGTTGCCTGGCCACCTTGACTAAAGTTCTAGTTTATTCAGTTTGGGGTTTTTAAAGCTGCACTGAACCATTCACTGCCGCCCCTATTCATTCTCCATTGAGCCACATGTAGCGTCTCCCCCAGGCAGTTTAGTGGCACAGGAACTGTAACCGCACCACAATCTCATCGCCAGTCCAAACCCAGCCTTACCATAAGAAGTTCAGCCCTGAATGAGGAAACTTTAAACTCCAGACAAAAGTTTTCTAAAATTTGAGTAGAGATGGCTATAATTTTTTTCAGGGCAGAAACAGGTCCTCCAGAGCCCAAGATAATGGTCCCAAAATATACTCTGCCTCCCATGCCCATCCCACAAGCATTAATTTGGCAAAAAATTCAAAATTAAGATGTTTACAAAATGTAAACAATAAAAAAACAAACCTCAAGGAGGTTACAAAAATATTTAGGGTTCACTAAAATTTTACCTACAAATTTAGGGGTTTAAAAAAATGGGGTTAACTGCAAATTGTCTATTCCCATATGTCCGTATCTACAATGGGTGCTCTCCCGGTGTAATCATCACAGCTCCATGATATCCAGACACTGTGCTTTGTTAACAGAGACGTTGGCTGTAGCCCTGACAGCAGAGAGAAGTGTTGCTGGGAGGAATAACAATCTCCCAGGTGTAATCTGCAAGATTGAGCGTCAATGTGCTGTCAATTTGACAGCTAAGTCCTGAACAGTGCAAGACCAGCCTGGAGAATGCTGCCAGCAGTATAAACCTGGCAAGGAATGTAAACCTTCTCCCAACCACAGAACAAAAATTGTGATTTTTACCTGCAGGATTTACTAACAACACAGATCTTCAATTCAGGATACAATTTTACATTTAGGGTAGTGGATGAAGCCTGCATATCCTTCCTTTTCTGCTCTTGAAATCATTTAAAGTGGTTTTCCCCCCTGTCCCAGTGTAAGAATGAATACGATAAATAAATGATAAATGAATGATAAATGAATGATACGAGGTGGCCATTTGTTTTAGGATGGGTTTACTTTGCTTTACACTGGTTTGGTGCAATGCCTTTATGTTTGGTTCCTTTGTCTCCCAACCATACCCCAGTTGTTGTATTCAAACACCAGTTGGAAGCTTCTTCACACCATGCCAGCTTCTTAGTACTCAAAAGAATTATTGTTATTTATTATTTCCAATTCAGGGATAGAAATGGAAATCATTAACAGCTGTGAAATAAACAACGGCGGATGCTCCCATGATTGTCGTCACAGCGGTACAGGACCTCTTTGTCTGTGTCCGCAAGGGTTGGATCTGGACTCTGATGGGAAAACCTGTATTGGTAAGTTGAGATTCTGATAAAGCATTGATCATTTTCCATGAAATGTGATTGGATACTTGGATACTAGTGTAGCTCATTGGTTTTTAATGGGCAATGCAAATAAATTCAAAGGCTTGGGATACTTTATTCAATTCCTTTATTAATGAACTTGAGGACCCAGGGCAAGATTTTATTTGATTGGCCTTCACGTGCCCCACCCTGAGCCATACACTTTTTATTTTTTATTCTCGTCTGCCACACCTATGCTTATCTCTCAGCCATGCCCATTCTCTTATGATATACTCCTCCTCCAGCCACATCCTAGCTCATCTCCTAGCATTGCCTTCAGCTCTGTGGAGACGGTCTACCCACTAGGACCCTAGAGATAACAAGCGCGGGGCCCAAGGTCAGAGACGATGAAAAAGTTGCCATGTACAAGGACCATATGGCCACTTGCCACTCGCTGTTGTATCATTACCGCTGATTACTACAAACCGACCCATCAGGCTTCTAGTTCAATTGCTAACTTCTTCTGACAGAGGACATCCAATGCAAAGCCCAGAACTAGAACAGTAGTGGAAGACAGAAACAAGTTATGAAGTTACAGAAGCGAAGAAGCGGGTTGATGCAATATTCAATCCAGGTTTGTGATGATGGTGGTCTAAATGGATGCCTCCACTGTCACTGTCTTTGGAAAACCTTTTGCTACCACAAGATCACTCCTGCACAGAACTAACATGCAAAGTGCTTCCCTCAGTGCTGTTTTGGCAATATTGTAGCCCATGAGGGAGTAATGACATAGGAGCGGGTGAGCGCCCTCTTTAGTAACCTTGTTGCTGGCAATTTTCCACCAGTTTGTGTGATTTCACCCAAAACCAGTGCCATGAACTATACTAGCTTCTTGATGTGCAGTTTGTGGTCTTTTCTCTTTTTTTTTTTTTTTTAATTTGGACAGTTTAGAAAAAGTTAGGTTTTTATTGAACGTTGTCCTCGCTTCCTGTTGCCTTTAAAATCATATTGTGTGATGCTAGATTATACCATTTTTTTAGGCCTGAATGCAAAATTTTCGATCCAAGTGCAAAACCTTTACAGCTGTGAAAACATGCTTCTCACTTGGAACTCAATACATGGTTATAAAATGTATGTTTAATATTGTTTTTAGGCTTTTTATCTTTGTTTCGGGGTCACTAAAATAAACTGGTCACTAGCTTCTGAAAAGCTAAAAAAATTAAACTGCCTGCAATTAAAGAAGGCAGCTAAAAAAATTAAACTGCCTGCTGGTCACTAGCTTCTGAAAAGCTAAAAAAATTAAACTGCCTGACACACAATAGAAATTGAGTGGCCCCTGAACAGCTGTTGCTATATGGAGCTCCGGTAAAAGTTTGATAGCCAGGCTGTGGTGCATGGAGTTTGTACATGGTCTTATTGTTAGGTATTGTAACATTAAGCATCCAGTATGGACTTTTGTTGACTTTTACTGCAATAAAAGCCAGAAAAAAGGATGGTTGGTGCCCATCTCCAACAAATGCTATGAAAATGGTAGTGTGCAGCATGTGCACAAGCCAGGGCCAATGATGGGACTTCCAGGACCACTTTATTCTCAGAATAGAGAAAGGCATAAGAACCAGAGCCCTACATCAGAATGTTACATTCCAAAAAATATTAATTTCAATAAAATGTTCAAGCACAATCAATATTTAACTAATAACTTTCAGGGCTCAAAGGTGTTCTCTTCATCAGGGCTAGACTTAATAGAAAAATCTGTATGAATTATAGGTAAACATACGATATGTACTCTAGTATGGAAACCAAGTTTTTTGCCTATTAAAATGCCTGGTTTATATTTAGTCACACCAGTAGATGGCCCTATGTCCTCATGTAAAGTGTTTAACAAACTCCTGCCATTTATGACACAAAACACAATATTTTTGTTATACACTTTACATGAGAACACAGCACCATCAACTGGTGGCTAACAATAATGCACAAAGGATCATGCCACGCAAAGTACAAAACACTTTAGCCTGTATGAAAAGTGAAAAAAAAACTTAGACTGAGCCCATGTAATTTTATTCTTTTTCTTCATAATTTTTTTGCCATTTCTGTTGATTACTGCTTTAAAATGTTGGCAATGGTGGCTGCATTTTGTTCTTTAGGTTTATACTTGAGTCAAAGTATTATTCTGTTTTCTCAAGTAACAGTACTTGGTTTCTTTTTGAATCTATAAGAGTCTTTAAGTCTATATACAGTACCGTTAAAAGAACATAATATGTATTAATTAATAATAGTTTTTTCCAACCTGAATATGTATTATATAAAATAAACCATATATACATACACCCCTTGTCTCTATACAAAGCGTCAGGCCTCTTCACCAACTAAATAAAACCATTTAACCGGAGGCTGCCTGTCCTAGTTCAAGCCAGCTAAGTCCGTTCATCCTCCTGGAGACCTATACAGATAAAAAGATCTGAAGAACGGCTACTAAGAGACGGTTTATTATTTTTTTTCCTTGGCTATTTTGAGGCTTATGGTAAATCTTTGGACAAAGGTATTTCCTGATGGTTTCTGCTGTGTAAACTTTTACAAGCTTCAATGTTTTAGCCCTGAGCTGTGATGATTGGCAGAGTTTACAGCGTAGCTTTGCAGGCGATAATCAAAGCCGTGTAAGATTGGGTTCGTGCTGGGATTGTGCATTGTTCTACAGCTGCTCATGCTGCGTCTTTAACCCCACGCTCAGTTCATATCTCTGTTTGCTGTTTTTTACACATCAACGAGTCTGGCCAGGCGGGCATCAGAAATGGATGGAGGAAAGAAGGGTTAAAACTCTGATCAGGGTATTTTTTTCTGTCTGTCTTAGTGGGTAGATTTTTCTTCCTTTCCTAAAGATGAATTTTAAGATAAGCAAATATTATCCAAATATAATAAGAACCATGTGAATTTTTATTGAAATCTTGGTGTGCTTTGTGTATTTATTCTAGATCTGCACAGTAATCCTCTGTGAAGTGCAGGAGCTTCCTGTAATAAGGACCAGACACTGCTGCTCTCCCTTCTTGTGCGGGGTGACTGGTCTTGTATCCGCCCCTACTTTAGTTTTCTGCATGGAGTCTCTAGTTCAGTGTTTCTCAACCAGAATTCCAAGGAACCTTAGGGTTCCTCTAGAGGTTGCAAGAAGTTTTTTAAGCAAAGAGCTTCATATGCCTCAATTATGTTTTTGTCTTCCCAATGGCCAGAAACGTTCTTTCCACTGATCACCATGCTAGTGTAGTGTGAGCTATGTTCATTTATAGCAGGGGTTCCCTGAGACCATTCAAGAGTTACCCTTGTGCTATAGCAGTCAAGAAATGCTGATTTAGACCATTTGCAGCTAAAACATGAACCCCTGTTATGCACAATACATAGAGAGAAAGTATGAATCCAATAGAGTATTACTATTCCTAATATTATATGGTGGTAGTAGTAACAAATCTTCTTTTACTACAGATGTTGAGGAGTGCACTAACGGCGCCTCCTGCTGTCAGCAGGTTTGCTCCAACTATGTTGGGGGCTATGAATGTAGCTGCTATCCGGGGTATCGACTCAACATCGACGGCTGTGGCTGTGATGGTAACTGACCTTTCTAAATTAGTTCTATAAAGTCATTGTTATAACTTTCAGAGGTGCAGTTTTGGACTAATTGTGTAATGATCATCATTTCCTCTTAGATATTAACGAATGTTTACTAAACAATGGAGGGTGCAGCCAAGTATGTGAGAACCTCCCTGGGTCAACCACCTGCAGCTGTAATCCAGGCTATAGACTGGACGTTGATGGCAAAAGTTGCATTGGTAAGGTTGGCTTCACATTTTATGGGTTTACTTTGGTATCACAACTCACTGTATATAGTATCGTTAACCAGAACATTTTTGGTGAATTGGTCTCCAAATTTTGTACATGTGCCAAAAACAGCACTTCCTGATGCTGACTGACAACCTTAATCTACCGCTTCATAATTAGTAGCGGTCTTGTAAGCTTGCCATTGACCCTTCTTCCATAGTCTGGTTTCCTGTTCGATAGATCAGATTGGCAAACCAACGGACGGTGGGCTCGCAGTCAAAACATTTAATTTTGCACTACTGGTGACTTTTAACAACATCACAAAATCTAAAGTCATATTTGCAATGATGCTATAGTACGGTGATCTCGTCCCATGATATGATGTTTACTTAAATTAAAGTTAGATTAACTCTGATTAAGGATAAATAAAACCAACTTCCTGGTTTACAAGATTCTTGGATAGCGTTCTCTTGTATTTACTTATCCGATTTGTTACATATTTTTATTTCTTTCCAGCTTTACAAGGAACAGAAGATGGGCAGCGTCCCGTGGAAAATGCTCTTCCCCAGGTGACATTGCTGAGAGACGAGTTCCCTCAGATATTTGATGATGAGTATGATGATGATGAGGAAGCAGAAGCCCGTGGCGAGCACACACTTTCTGAATCATTCGGTAATCTGCTACGAAAAAATTGTATTTTTATTTTCTGTGATCATTCTCATTACAATGGAACAAAAGACTTTCAGAGAAACAAATGTGGTGAAGAAGCAAATGTGAGAATGAACAGAGACGTTGTTTAATGGTATTATTGACCAATTAATGAAAGCAAGCATGCCAAAAGTTTTTTTCATTTTATTTAACCATTATAAGTCATATTCTTTAGCCCAGGAGCCTATGTGATCCTTCTTGGAGTTGCTACCAGGGGTGTGCCTGGTCCTTCTTGGGGTTGATATCCGGGGTGTGCCTTATCATTCATATGGTTGCTACCACTTATGGGTTTGCTACCAAGAGTGTGCCTGGTCCATTGTTGGGTTGCTACGGAGAGTGTGCCTGGTTCTTTGTTGGGTTGCTATCGGGAGTGTGCCTGGTTCTTTGTGCGGTTGCTTCCAGAAGCCTGCCTAATCCTTTGTTGGGTTGCTACCAGGAGTGTGCGGGGTCCTTTGTTGGGCTGCTACCAACAGTTTGCCTGCTGCTTTGTTGGGTTGCTACAAGGAGTGTGCCTTGTCCTTTTTGGGGTTGCTACCAGGAGTGTGCCTTGTCCTTTTTGGGGTTGCTACCAGGAGTGTGCCTTGTCCTTTTTGAGGTTGCTACCAGCAGTGTGCCTGGTTCTTCTTGGGGTTTGCTACCAAGAGTGTGCCTGGTCCATTGTTGGGTTGCAACGAAGAGTGTGCCTGGTCCATTGTTGGGTTGCTATACTAAATAAAATTTTTCATCTTTTTAACCGAACATTGATAGCTCAATACTGACATCTTGTCTCATATTTGGAAAATGCTGCTTGATTATTGGGGTAAGGGGGTCATTTAATGAAAATTAAATAAATATGTTTTCTTTAAAACATGGGTGGTCCTAATAATGATTTTTAAATAATTGTTTATTCAGTATATTTAAACCAGAGTTCCCATTATAAAAATACATCTGGAAACAAGCAGACCACAACCTTTAAAGACCATGAGAAGGAAAATGGGCTAATGTGTACTGTATGTGCAGAATCTTACAGGATGAAATTTAATTTCCTGACATACCTTGCCATCCCCTTTCCCCCTCTAACCAACAGGCAATCAACATCTTTAAATTAAATGTTTTTATTGTCTCTGCATATCCTCTGCATATGTCTCTGCATAGACACTTTTTCTATTTTGTGATGTTGTTTAAAGGGTTTTTGCAGGGTGCTCTATATAGCTGAAAATGACATCCTTGACATCCTACTCAAAACCAAAATCCCCAAGCATTGCAAAAAGTTGGCCAATCTTGGGGTGCAAATATCAAAATAGCTTTATGGGTGAATGTCAGTGTTAAATAGTGGGCTTTTCTAGCAGGCTGCACGTGCATGTAGACTGCCCAAGGTCACTTCCACATGGAGGACCAGGTAGGCCCCTAAAAGCATGTCCATGAAGAAAAGGGCAAGCAAGGATCAGATTGAAAGAACCTAAATCAAATGAATGAAAGGGTCGGGCTATGGTCGGGCTATGGTCGGGCTATGGTCGGGCTATGGTCGGGCTATGGCTATGGACAGTCAGGGTTGGGGGGAAATGAGGTGGGCTCTATCTGACTTCCTGTAGCTTCAAATCCACATTGTCAGAAGTGCAGTGGATCAGATAATAAATATAAAAAATATATATAATACTACTTTATATTTTTTTACCAAAATGAAACCAGTTGAGTCTTCACTGTTTTTTATTCGAAAATTTGCAGTTTGCTTTGATGGCTCATTTGGTCCAGACTGCTCCTTGACGTGTGACGATTGCCAGAACGAAGCGGTGTGTAACCAGGAGCAGGACGGCTGCATGTGTGCTCCTGGATGGACAGGGGTCATATGCAATCAGAGTAAGTACAACACTTTTTTTGGGGTAATTTGTTATATGAAAAACTCAACTTGCAATGGATTTTAAATAATTGTTTATCTAAAACTTGTTCATTTATGAAAAGAATGGTAGGAAGTCCTTTGAGTTTAATAACTGTCCATTGCATCCAAAAAAAAATCTGGATGCTCTGTCCCTTCTTCAGTCCTAGCTGTAATGTTATAGTTACCTTTATAGACTACAGAACTTTCTTGTGGAAAGTGGGAGGTATATTCCTAAAACACTTTGAAAAGCGACAACGATGTCCCCAACAGAACCCAATAAAACAAGCCAGGTCATTGTGGTGTCCAATAATTTGTATATCAAGCCTCCAGAATCCAGATTGGGATGCCCCTATGTATCTACTATTTACCAAATCCAAAGTTGTACAGGACAAGTAGTCCTTCACTTGGTTTCACATTTTAGAAGCTGAAGTTATTTCTTGCTTGACTGGTGAGCACACTTTACTTTTGCTCTGCGGTCACATTGCTTTTCATCCCCCAAATCCAATAAAGTCTTTTTGTTTATACAACACTTTTGCTGGCCAGGTTTTCGGTCCTAGTCAGCATCCTAAAATAGAAGCCATCCCCTTCCAGGACGATCCTTGGAACAGACTTTTGGAGCGTTCCTGTACCACAATTTGATTTCTGGATTTTCTTGGACACTCTGATTTTGTTCCATTTATATTTTCTACCTGCCAGGATCTCTGAACTGGGCTCAAGCTGTGTTCTTCAGGAAAGTTTGCTGTCTTGTGGTGTCAGAGTTTAGTTTTTAGGAATTTTTGTGAGCGATTGTTCTTTCCAATGGAAATAGAATTGCTGGGCCATTTTTTTCTGTTTGCTCTGTGGTTAATTTTAAAATCTTGTGACTGTTTAACGTAGAGCTTTTTACTGTGGATTAACCCTCCATGCAGCTGACTACTTTTCTAAATTTTATGTTTAACGTACCAGAAGAATTTGTTTAAGCCGTTGTTGTGATTCATGTACTTCTGCCACAAAATGCCAGATTGTTGACCTTCATGACCGTAGCAGCAACATCTGCTCAAGAACACAACCCATCATCCTGAGTGGGCAATGAAGGGGCAGCAGCACACTGATGGGACAACATCAGCAGATAACTCTAGCATATGGAGTGTTCCTGCACCCCAAACCCACCCTCTCAATGGCATTTGCTCTACCCCTAACCAATAGAATATGGAAAAGTTTAAAACCCTCTTGGTCCTATTGGTCTCTGCTAGGGAAATGTGCCCTCTGTATTTATCCTGGTAATCATTTTATTATACAAAACGTCTGCAAAATGGGGGTTTGGTGACAATGAAGAGAGGAATTATATCACTTTAGAGAGATTCCTTTCTGTTTTTGTGTCTACAGGACCATGAAATAAAGAAAAACATTTTTTATACTTTCTCCCTCCTAATAGTGTGGCAGAAGAAACTAGCAAAAGCTTGTGCCAATCCATTTTAGGGGTTTATTGTACCTTAACGTTTACAGAAAGAGTTTTGGGTTAGCAGAGTGTCAGAATAGCAGCAGCTCATATACAAAATCCCGTACAATAGACACTGACAGGTGACCTTTAGCATCCTGGCTAAACTAGGTCAATGGTGAGAGAAGCATTCCTTCTCTGGATTGGGTTTCCCCTGTGGACGACCATCGCAAATTCAGTACCAATCGGATTCTGTCCTAAGCACCTTTTTTTCTGGGTTCAATCTCTTTAGCCTCCCTGCACTAAAGTCAAAGACTTTGGCCACTGGGAATTCAGCTCATCCCTTTATTGGTCCAGTTTGCAGGCCTTTCCCAGGACTATACTGACCCCAGGGCTAGCAGGGCAATCCTGCCATGACTCTCATGGCTTCTTCACTAATCTAAAGCAAAGGCCCCCCCTTTACATTCATTTTTCAAAACTTGTTTAGGAAGCCCATCTGAAAAGGTGCCAAAAAATGTAATAGGTCTGAGTAGCAGTGATTTTCTGCTACTTTAAAAAGGCTGGGTTCTTACCCTGCAACCATCACTCCTTGGGGAGAACCAATTCTAGAACTGTTCGGAATAAAGATTAAGATTACCTGTTTCTCTGATCAATGAACAATTTGTGCCCCTTAGGTCAGTTTGAATATCTTAAATTTTGAAGGCTGAGGTTTCTGGATCCTAAACCTGAGTTGCCCAATTCAGCCATTATTGGTCAGGGGGGGACGTGGACTCTATGTTTATGGGTCAGACAACCACCATTGGCTGACTACTTTGAGTGGACCACCAATGGGATTGGATAGAATTAGTTCCACATCTCCAATGATATGTCTCTTGTAGGAACTGGTTTCCCCAAATATGGGCTCTTGGTTGACCAACAATGTGATCACTTTAATTAAGAGGAACTAAACTGAAAACGTCAAAAAACAAAAAAAAATACACTTACCTTTAATCCCGCAGGGCAGTCCGATCGCTCCGGAGGTGTCTTGCATCCGGTCATGCGTCATCCCGTAGCCGGCACTCTGGGCGCCAAACTTCTTTCTGGTTCTTCATCCCACGTCACCCGACCCAGACGTGAGATCAGGAGATGAAGGATAAAAAAAAATTGACAATGTCACTGCGCATGAGATCGGCATTTTTTTTTTGCTGGAAAATACTCCTTCTGCACGTCCCTGAGATGCTTACACATATGCAGAAGGAGCACCCAATAGCCTCCCGGGATGCCTGACATAGGTATCCTGGGAGGCTTTGCGCTCCCATTCATTACTCACGAGAATTAGGGGGCAGTGCGGCACCTTTTTTTTTGCATTAAAAAAAAAAAACAACCAAATTTTTACTTTACATAAAAGGGTTGCCTACTATAGGTACGCTTTAAGTTGCTGTGTAACAGAATAAATAGTGAAACCTCAATATGCTGATACATTTTTCTGACATTTGGAAAAAATAATTGAGTGGTTAAGTAGAATTTGCTTTATACTGTGTGTGTTCAGCAAAGGAAGCTCATTAATCATCGATTTCCTTCTGACACAAGTGTTTGCTATTATTCTCTGGTGCCACATTGCCAATAACTGAGCGATGAAATAAACCGTTTACATACTCAAAATACCTGGGGGAATTAGCTACAATTTGAAGTAAGTTTGGCGTGAAGAAGAGGCTTGTGCGGTTTAGTTGGCACACGTGACAAATACATTGGAAAATAACATCTTAATATTGGATGTTTAAACTCATCAAATAAAATAAAGAATTTCGAAGAATCCAATGTTGGTGGATGACCACATTCCAGGCATTTCCCAATCCAAAATTATACAAGGCAAATTTATTGTAATTCTGGTAGATAAATAAATGCAAAGAAGAAGATTTCCACCTATACATATGTTATATATCACGTAGGCCACATCCCTTATTAAACCCAGAAAAAAAGAATATACGGTGAAGAACCCCAATTTTCGTAGCAGGATTTTTTAGCCGACTGCAGCATGCAGGGGAGCCGGTGTGTTAACATATGGCTCAGCTGTGAGATTTCAGTACGGTATTATTGTTTGCTTCAAGTTCCATCCAAAATTGACTAATAGAAATAACATTAAAACTTAAGGACTTAAAAATTGTAATAATAACTAGATGTGATTTAAAATTGATACCAGAGCAAAACATATAACAGCTTCACTGCCATAACTACCGATCTGTTCCCCACTACTGATCCTAACAGAGAACACAAGCATCAGATTCTCTCTCCTCTCTCCTGAGGAAGCGGATATTTCCGCGAACCGCGTAGAGAATTTACCCAGAATGTATCCCTCACAGAGACACTCTGAAAGGAGAGATGATTGTGGTTATTAATGGTTTTTATGTGGTTTTATGTACTGAAAAAATGTTCAAAAAATGTGTTATTTTTATAATATATGTTGTTGATATTGGCCTAAAAAATCCTGCTACAAAAATTGGTGTTCTTCACATCAAAAGTGGTGGGCAAAATATCTATTGCTAGGGCCATGTGGGTTTGTTTACAGCATTACAGCTAAATTCCTGTTATCCCTGAATATATCCAATCAGAAGGTCAACCAGATGTGGCCACGAGACACCCAAAATAGGAAGATCAATGTTGGACTACATTTCCACTATTCCTACATTATGATGGAAACCATTAGTCTATATGAGCAAGTGGGACATGTAGTCATAGGAAGTAGATGGTGAACGATTGTGGGACCTCATTCTGCTACCAGGAAACTAAAAGGCATGGAGTCTGGAGAACCACAGCAAATTGTTGTTACCCTTTTGTCCATATCATTCAGGGTGAGAGAATCATGAAAATGTATAAATTATTCTGGAAAAGATTAGTAAAATCAACCATTTTTGGGTATTCCGCTGTTTGGCTGGAGAAGTTCTCTTCGCCATCACTTTGCTGCTCCCTGCCATCGTTTCCTAACATTCTCTGGAAGTCATAATGAGCATTTACACAGTTTGATGAATGAATGGATTCCTTGCCCTGACTTTCCTGTAAACAGAGAATTAAACCAATTAGGAGGGATTACACGCTGCTTGAATTATGGCGCCCATCTGAGCGTGTCAGCACCGCCACGATTAATTGACCCGAGTTCTGAGATTTTCCTGTTCTGTGTGTTGGATCACAGCTTGTCCAGAAGGAACATACGGCCACAACTGCAGCCTGACCTGTCAGTGTAAAAACGGGGGGACGTGCGACCCAATCACAGGAGGATGCCGCTGTCCGCAGGGTGTGAGCGGGGAGTTCTGCGAGGACGGTAAGTGGCTACGTCTGCTTGTCATTCTTTGCTCCTAAACATTTTCATTTAACAGAATTTGTATATTACACTGATATACTAATTATAAAATGGATTATGTTGAATAATGTTATCACTCAGATCTGATTTATTTTTTATTTATGAAAATATGCTGCAGGTGCACTGAATAATTTACCACCTATTCGGTATTTTTCTCATTCATCAATTAAGTATTTTTGTTTTGTATTTGTTGAGCTCCTCATGGGACTGGCTGTAGGTAGGCGGGGCTTGGAACTCGGGGGCAGGTAAATTGCTGCAGATGTACAATGCTAACATAAAATTGGAACATTATATTTGGATGAACTTTCTACTTTTAATAAACCACACACATAGATACATCTATAGATATAATCACCTGTAGATGTATAATTAGAAGATTATTAACAGACAAGACTAGCACAGGGACAGGATAGTGGTCTTCCCCTGCACTGTGGGCCCTAAAGCAATTAAATGGTGATTAATGTGTTGTTAGCTAACATACCTTATCTTCTGGTTTGCACTCTTTTGCTTTAGGCTGTCCTAAAGGTTATTATGGGAAGAACTGTAAGAAGAAGTGCAACTGTGCCAACAAGGGTCGATGTCACAAGATTAATGGAGCCTGTCTGTGCGAGGCTGGGCTCTACGGCCGATATTGTCACCTGGGTAAGTTTAGTCTTATACAATATTATAAATAGTTCATTGTTACATGTTACATCTTCTGAAATTTTTTATTTGTTAATTCACTTTATTCTTTTCTTTTTTCACTTTCTCTTTTTCTTTTTTTCAGCTTGTCCAAAATGGACATTCGGGTCAGGCTGCTCCAAAGAGTGCACGTGTGTTCAGATCAACACCCTGGAATGCAGCAAAAAGGACGGAGCGTGTACCTGTAAACCTGGGTACCATGGGACATCCTGCCAAACACGTAAGTTTAACATCTGATTGCAGCCTGGTTGTGTTATGAGGCAGAGCTGTGTAAATCTCAGGTTGCTGGCTTGTGACTCCTTAGAAGGATCAGTACTGATACATCTCTGTCTGTGTCTTTCTGATAACAGAATGCGACGCCGGATTTTATGGTGTTGGCTGTAAGAATAAATGTGAGTGCCAACCTGGAGTGACCTGTGACCACACCAATGGGAAATGTCTGAGACCATGCCCAGAAGGCTATCATGGAGACAATTGTGACCAAGGTAACAATATGGTAGCTAACTTCTAACCACAGTATGTAGTATTGCCCATTACCCGCTTATGGAACTACTTCTATTAGCCGATCTGAAGTCCTACATAACTCATACTTTTGTGACCATACCAAAACCAAAGACCATGTTACTAAATACTGCTGCACAGTACAGATTCCTTGTTGCCGGCAATAGAGAACCCTACCATGTGACATGTGAAGTTACAATGGTTGCTAAACATGACTACATGGCAAACTTTCCTTTGCATTCTGCTTATCAAATAATTAATGTTCAGATCTGCAAAAATCTTGACTTGGTCCTTTGGGTTGGCCAGTATTCATTGAAAGTTGGCCCAAAGTGGAGCTTAGCATTAGATATTTTTCTAGCAACTGGGGACACTCCATCTGGTCCACCTCTAGACTAAGTACAAGTCTCAGTGTAGCCAGGTATAGATTTGTGGAAATATCCTTCATTAATCTGAGTCGTGCTTCTAGGGGATCGCCATAAAATGTAACGGTGCTTGGTATTAATGACTGACTGATTTTGAGCCTTTATTTGTGTGCAGTGTGCCCATCTGGAAAATATGGAATGAAGTGCCTGCAGAGCTGTTCGTGTGGTGGTGCTCCATGCAACCATGTTGATGGCACGTGCATATGCCCAGCTGGCAAAACTGGCTCAGATTGTTCAGAAGGTAAAAATGAGCCTGTTTTGAGTTATGAGCCTGTTTTTGGATATACAGTTAGTAGCATTCCATGACTTTTAGCATTCCAAGACTTAAATATATAAATAATTTTGCAGAAAACGTGAAAAGCTAAAGTTTGAGTCAAAGTCATGGTGGGAGTGAACTCAAACCATATCTCTAGTGTTTGTAAAAAGAGCCCCTCTTGGATGATTTATACTCTATTCCTGATCTGGCAACTACCCCAAATTTGTTTCAGTGACTTCAAAGGAAGTAATGGAAAACCTCCATCATGTTCCTCATCCAAAATTGAGAAAATGGGGATGGTGTTGAGTTTATACTTTTTAATGGTAAAAGTCCTGGCATTAGTTGACCTTTGTTGGCCCTTCCCCCTCATGCAATTTTTTTTCTAGGAGGGTATTAAAGAACCATTTCACATGCCTAACTCTTACTATTGCATATTTCCTCTTCTCTCCTCTTCTGGAGCCTCTTCTCTTTGGCACCTAGTCCATTGGTCACGGCCTCTGGTATAATCATGTACAATACAGGACTGGCAGTATTGCATTGAGAAGATGCCAAGGGCCACTTACCCACAACCTGGAGCATGCAGGAAAAATACCCCACTGCAAGGATTGATTTCTCATGAGTATTACCATGAGGGTTAAAAATTCCTATAGTTTATACTTGAGTATCAGATAAAAACAAATCTGCTATTAGAAAGTATAGGAAAAGTATTGTTTTTATCTTCTAACAAGTCAGTAGAAATCTCTCCAATCTGTGTCATCGGAATTTTTGCGTTGGCCTGGCTGGCGTTGAGAATTTACAAGCCGTGGTCTCCAGCCTGCAAGAAATTAACAGAAGTCCCTGCGGTCTGAGCAGTAAATATTTACCATTCTTGTATGTCTGTTACAGATTGCCCAGCAGGACTCTGGGGACTGCAGTGCCAGGAGATCTGCCCCCTCTGCCAGAATGGAGGAAGATGCAACCTAGTAACAGGGGAGTGCGTCTGTGCGCCAGGCTATAGTGGCAGCCATTGTGCAGACAGTAAGTAGCAATCTGATAAAGTACAATACTGGTGATCATGTTGGTCACATTTGTTTTTATACCAAACAAGTTAAGCTTTTGACACTTTCAATGATGTATGGTTTTTGACTGCATATGTATTTTGTATATATCTAATTATTCAAGAAACTGATCATCGTAGAAGGGTTCATGGAAACCAAACATGTCCTGTTTTATTACAGAATGTCCTTCTGGATGGTTTGGCCAAGGATGCCAGTCTAGGTGTAACTGCCACGATGACGGGCAGTGTGACCCTGTAACTGGTAGATGCTCTTGCCCACCAGGATGGACCGGCCATAACTGTCGAAGGGGTATGTGGACAACCAATCTCACCATGGTCATAGATGATTCTCCACCACTGTACCATACCACCACTATGAACACTCTACTCTACCTTCTTCTCTATGCCTACATTAGATGTTCAGTTGTAAAAGAAATTATTTATATTATATGTATTATTTTATAGTTTTTAATTTTGATATTAATATGTTAACATTACATGTATAAGCATGGATTTACACATGCAGTATAACCTGGCACATCAAGTGTAGTAAGGAACACAAAGACCAGCACATTGGGGAGACCAAACTATTGGGTGACCCAACAGGTTAAGAAAGTTTTCATACACCTAAGGACTATTACAGAAGTGCAAATAATTAACCAATGACTGTGAATGAATTTGCATTTTCCATCTCTTTTGTGTTTGGTTTCAGCCTGCGACAGCGGACATTGGGGAGAAGATTGTGCCCAAAGCTGTAATTGCAGCAACAGCTACTGGGGCTGTAACTCGGTGACTGGGGATTGCATCTGCGAACCGGGCTACACCGGGAGACACTGTGATCAGAGTGAGTCCATTGTTGTCTGTAATTTACATTTTTACTCTCTGTTCCTAAACTGACTTTATCCAGCTTCCTATCTTTCACTGCTTTTATTCTAGATTTCTCAGAACTTTGTCTGAAGCCCTGCGTGGGCAAAATGGCTTCGGAATTCTTTGTTTTAATTTAAGTGTCAGAAAAAGTATGATATAAAAGAAGGAAACAAAAAAAAAGTTGACCCTCTTTTTTTTTGTTGTTTTTTTTGCTCCTAACAGAGTGCCCTGCTGGTTGGTATGGATCAGACTGCCGGCACCAGTGCCAATGTGACAACGGGGCACAGTGTGACCATGTCAGTGGAGTCTGCACTTGTGCGCCAGGCTGGAGAGGTGCCTACTGTGAGCTCCGTACGTACTTTGTTTTCTACTGACCTCATATTAAATTCAAATATATTACATACATACATATATATATATATATATATAATATAATACCAACATATATCTATTTACTATTAACTTTACTATGACAAACTCATGGAAAGCTAATTGGTAGCAATACTTCATAAAGGGTTCACCCATGCTAAAGAGGAAAAAAAAGTGGGCAGAATCACAAAAACTCCATATAAAGAGAAAAGGGGAAACAGAATTAAAATAGTTCAAAAGAAATTCTGAATAAAAAGTTAAAATAATGGAAATGTCATTGTTACATTTCTGCAGCCTGTCCAGAAGGATTCTTTGGCATAGATTGTACCAATAGCTGTAAGTGTGCCAATGGCGGCAGCTGTGATCATGTGACCGGGACGTGCACCTGTCCAAATGGCTGGATTGGCACCACCTGCAACCAAAGTAAGTACAATTGTATGTCTTGTATGTATGATGCTGGAATAAAATAAATACTTTAATATAGCAAATGCCCTGGCATTTAGTCATGTGACTGCAATGGAGTCAAGTACAATGGATTTTTGCATTTAGTTTGTTGGTCAAGCAGACTTATCTGGGTGTGGGAAGGTTTATCTGAGTACAGGCTAATTTTACATTGTACAAAACAAAACACAATTTTTATATATTGTATGTTTTTAATGTTTTGTATGTTTTAATACATTGTAACCTATCATTTCTTAGATGTATCAGCTTCATTAGTTTTAACATTTACAGGCTAAGAACATTTTCAGCATATTGCATGCATAATATTCAGCTTATACAAATAATTATTTACACCATTGTGTTTGTCTCAGGATGCCCAGAGGACAGATATGGAAGTGGATGCAAAGAGACGTGTCAATGTTTTAATGGAGCCCAATGTGACCATGTCAGTGGGGAGTGTATCTGTGCCACGGGATGGAGCGGAGTACATTGCCAGCAAGGTAAGGTGTCTGGTACAACGAGACTACAAAGGTTATGAACCTATAATGTTATTGGGCGATCCCACAAGTGGTGCTGGGTAGCGAATTGTCTCTACTGCTGAATCAACTATTCATGGTCTCCTTTCCTCTGGGCAAGCAGGTCACTAAAAAAAGAGATCTGCAATTTTTCATTCATGCTATTCAGTCCTTTGCTATGGTTTAGATCAGTTTTATATTTAAGGTTTCCACATTTCAACCTGCTACACATAATAAACCTATATTGCATGATAAAGGATTCCTAGAGTCCTATGGGTTAGCTGGAGAGACAGCACGGCATCACCCGAAGCTTGCTTTGGAGCTCCGTTTGTACAACTGGAATCTTGTACTATCAGAGGAGTCACGGATATGTGAATAACATATGATTTACAATAGAATGTTTGCACTATTCAATTGTACATGCGCAAAGACCGGTAGAGCGCCACCTGCTAGACCTAAAGGGGAGCACACACTATCAATATGCATTTTCTTTATATATATTTGGAAAAAACAAACTTGTCCAGACCTAAAAAATTAAACAGTATTTCTGTAAAAAGATCTGTGGAAGCTGACCAAATAGGCTGGCAGGCTGTCTTGGTATCAGTCGCCTTTTGCTTGTTCTGACCCAAAACAAGCATTAAAATCAGGAAATGGAGCCAGGGCTTCTGATCTCTATACTTTTCCGTGGTCAGGGATGGAAGCCACAGAATAAGCTTGATCAGCAGGGAGACAAGTAGAGAGCATAACCGCTTAGCTTTGTATCTCGGTCCAGTTTTCGTGTAACAGTCTTCCAATTCCCTGGTTCTGATTTTCCAGCCTGCTCTGATGGTTTCTATGGGGAGAATTGCCTTCAGCAGTGCATCTGCAGGAATGGCGGAACATGCGACCACATCACAGGGCACTGCTCCTGCCCCAAAGGATGGACGGGACTGGCTTGTGAACAAGGTGAGGGGTTCATCCAATTTACAGCAGTCTTGGATTTTTCTATGACTCGTCATATGACCACATGCCTTGGCTTTTGGTTGCATAACCTCTGCTGAAAGGGAAAACCATGGTCGTGTGACCAATCCCCGCAGGCTCAAAGAGCAATGGACGATTAAAGAGCTCAAAATGAATGCAATAGAATTATTGCAGACAATATTTTGCTCACGTCATGTTTGGACAAGTCCTTATTGGCTGTGGACTTTTTGCACTTGTCTGGTAGAAGAACAGGAAAGTGAAGTCAACATTTAGCACAGATGCTTAGGGCGCCCCATGAGACAAATCTGCATTGACAATCTTCTCCTTCCAGAATGCACTCCAGGGACATATGGGGACAGCTGCCTGCAGAACTGCTCATGTCAGAATGGAGGAGTCTGCCAGCGAGAGACGGGGGCCTGCGTGTGCCTGGCTGGGTGGACTGGAGAATCGTGCCAGCATGGTAAGATATGACCCAGGCTCGAGTCGCACAACTAGAGCCCAAGAATGATTTTCTAAAATTTGCCACATTTTAGTCTGTTCTGGGTCCCTGCATGGCGCACCCCATCTTTGTGCCTTTCATCATAATATTTATATGGTCTTGCAGCCTGTCCAGAGGGAACATTCGGAGTGCAGTGCCAGGAGAAATGCCACTGCCGCCATGGCCTGAGCTGTCACCACGTTAGCGGCATATGTGAGTGTCCCCGAGGATGGAGAGGAAAACATTGCGATAAGTGTAAGTTGTTCTAAAATGTATTCTGAATGCGGCGATAACATTGTATGTTATGTTTATTATATTGGAAGGAGATCAGCCGCACTGAAATGCAACAAAGAATGCAAAAAGGCTCAAATAATCGCCTGGTACCAGGACAGAGCCAATCTTTCACAACGCAGATGGGAACCTCTCCAAGAAAATCGGTCTCTTGCCATCCTTTTGGCTCCTGAATTTCTTCACATTAATTTCATTACATGAAAATCTGTCCATGTGCACAAAGATGAATGTTAATACCATTGGTTTCCTATTGTGGGATTCTGCATACACACCTCATATCCATGGCTGACTCTAAGCTGTGATTCCTAGCAGAACTGTTGAATGTTTTATATCAAATCTAATCGTATTTTTTTTTTCTCAGCCTGCCTTCCTGGGTCCTATGGAGATCATTGCTCCCAGCTTTGCAACTGCCCTCCTGGAACAGCGTGCAATCACATCACCGGCCAGTGTGGATGTCCACCAGGGTTCACTGGCAACGGCTGCGATCAAAGTAAGAATTTTATTATATTATTATACCTATGTCTGTACCAGCTGCTTTGGCGACACTGAACTCTGTATCCACACAATCAAAGGATGATCCATGAATCCGCAGAAACACTCCACAGAAACATTCCGTTTTCAAAGTGCCAACATATTCTGCAGTGCTGTACAATAATCAGCAATTGCAGATACCAATCCTACATAATAGATAAATAAAATCAATGACACAGGAAGGAGAGGACTCTGGGCAATGGAGCTTACAATCCAAGAGAAATGTTACATACATTTTACATTTCTCCACAATCATTTTATTAGTTTTTTCATTTTCTTATAACAAATGTAACGGGAAGTGCTGCAACTTCTGAGTGTGCACATGGATCGGACAGCCATGAAGGGTTAAACTGGAAAAGGAAATGTGAGAATGTGATTTAAAGTCCCCTCCTCCATCACTTCTCTGATATATCACAGCTTATCACTAACTGCCACTCAGTATGTTCTCCCCTGACAGTTGCTGAAACACTGTTGTCAGTTCAGGGAATGAAACATACTGGAATGTCTGACTTTTTTTTTTGTAATAAGATAACCTGGCTTGGGTGCAAACTACCAATTTTAGAAAATTTAAAATGTAACAAAAAGTTTTAAAGCTGCCTTTCTAACCAGGGTATTGTGGGATCCTGGGGGTCCTCTAGGGGTTCATAGAGCAATGTCTGCCACCAATGATTGGATTTGAGCTATTTAATAAGAGGGTCATTCTTCCTATTGACTACTAATGTAAGGATATATTAAAAGAATAGAGAGGGTTGGGATTTTCTTTGGCAAATGAACTTGTATTATCGTAAATTACATTTAAAATCAAATATATCACAATAATTGTAGGACACCACACATGTAAAGAGCTTAGAAAGGTTGATCTCAAATTAATATCACTGGGATACAGAATCCTTTTCACGACGAATTCCCTGTTTAGGTCAATATTAATATCGCTTGTAATGTATCCAGCCCAACGCGTTTCGCCTCCCGGCTTCTTCAGGGGATCTTGCGGTGAACATTATAAATTTTAGATGGTAAGAGTTATTCCCACTCAGGGAAGATTTTGATGAGTTGTCATAATAAATGAGTGATTTTACCCATAGAAAGTCGCTTTGGTACAGTGGTAGCGTTCTGCAGAGTATTGGCAGATGGAGGTTACTGCTCGTTTAAGAGGCAAGGAGTTTGCCTAATCAGGGAATTCTGTGTCCAGTGAAAAGGATTCTGTACCCCAGCGATAATAAACCTGGGATCAACCTTTCTAAGCTCTTTACCTGTATGTCCTACAAGCTACTGTGATATAGTTGATGTTAAATGTAACCTAATATAATACAAGTTCATTTGCCAAAGAAAACCCCAACTCTCTCCCTATTCTTTTCATATTTATTTTCCTATGCGGCGTTGGCTCAACTATGACATTATTTAACATTATAGGATAGGTAGCCTTTTCCCATTCATCACCAAAGTAGGGAGCCCTTCTCCTGTACACCTAAAGGGGACATTCTTCAAGTGACTACCAAGGTGCAGAGTCCATGCTCCGACTCTTTCCCAATCTAAGGGGCCTTCTGAACCAGGGTAAGTGGCAAATTTCATCCCCTCATCACCAATGTGTGTGGGCCCTTCTCTTACTTCTCACTAATCTAAGGGGCCTTCTCCTTCTGTATACCAGTGTATAGGGGCCCTTCTTCAACTGAACTCCAATGTGCAGAGTCCTTTTTCTGGTTCTTCCTCAATCTAAGAGATCTAAAACCACTGGGTCCTTGGTGAGGTGTCTGAGATCGGCCCCTGCATATTAGTGATGAGGGAAGGAAGAGTCCTTTTATGCTGGTGGTCAGAAGGAGAAGATCCCTAAGATTGGGGAAGAACCAGAAAAGGGACTTTGCATATCGGTGTTCAGTTTAAGAAGAGCCCCTTTACGCTGGTATACAGAAGGAGAAGGGCCCCTTAGATTGGTGAGGAGTCGGAGAAGGGTCTCCGCACAATGGTGGTCAGTTGAAGAATGGCTCTTTAACACCACTGGGCCCTTAGATTGGTGAGGAGTCTAGCTTTCTGACCACCAGTGTTAAGGGGTCAGTTTTATCTGTATTTTATCTTGTGTATATAGTATATTTTCCCACAAACATTATTTCTTTATCTATTCTTTATATCAATGAATGTACTATGTTGCTGATATTCTTAAATTTGCCATCTGGCAGAGCTGTTTTCACTAGGATAGCAAATAAGCGAGAATGGGGCCCTGGATAAAAGTGGGCGTCCCCAGAAGAGGGGTTTGAATGGTTGACATTTTGATTATAAACTAAAATTTAAAATATACCCTTCAATTGTCAATTATTCTGTCCATTTAGCATACACTTACCTTCCTTTGGCAGCTGCTCTGATCACCTGCCAAAGAAATGGACAGTACTTATGGGTATAGGGGACCATGTGACTTGTTTTCTATGCTCTGGCCAATCACCAAGCCAGAATGCTGCTGGGGTTGGCGATCTGGCCAGTGTGCAAGCTTTGACGCAAATTGGACACAACTTTTTAAAGGAGAGTGAACAGGCAGTGGAGCAGCCATTAGGAGGGAAGTAACAAAGATGGTGGAATACTCAGCAAATTGGAATAGGCAGATTACAGGTTCATTAGTTTAAGAATAAAATACAAATCCTGATCTTCTCTTCTTCAGCTTGTATTCCAGGTACCTACGGCTTGAACTGTGCTAAAATCTGTCAATGTCCAGGCCAGCATCAGGACTGCCACCCGGTGACTGGGGAGTGTATCTGCGCTCCAGGCTACTATGGACACACCTGCCAGTTGAGTAAGTGGCGGATCTGTAAGAATTGATGGGGTGTGGATGAAGATAAATATGGGGGAGGTTTACAATTTTCAGATCAGCAGATGATGGATGATGGTGGTAATCGCCATGGGGTCACAATGGAGGCATTGCCTGATTGTTACATTCTACTCAATACTCAATTAGGAAATTGGAAACGATTGGGTGCCAATATCTGCAGCACCCTGGGTATTACTGGGCACTTATTTTCTGCTTTGCATAACTGTGGTATTCGATAAAGAAATACATACATCTATCAGCACTCCATTGTAGGTACATCTGCAGGTACAGCCGTAACTTATTGCCCCTACAATGTCCCACAAATAATTGTTCATCCTACCACTGGGCTCCGTCCAATGAAGCTTCCTGTGATGGATGACAATGATGCTGAACTGCCCCAGATTTTATAGCAGAATTGTCACAGTTTTGGGCATTGATTGTCATTTTAAAAAGAAGAGGTCAGCAGGATCCATATTTTTTGGCAGGTTTTCTCTAACTTCTTCTTCATTACTACCATCTGTATTTTCTTTTCTAGAATGTGCCAGTGGATTTTATGGTCGTAACTGTGAACACCGTTGCAAATGCAGGAACGACGGTCACTGCGATGCCACCACTGGAATGTGCCATTGCCTGCCAGGCTACCTGGGAGCAGATTGTGGAACCGGTATGTGGATGGACGTGTGTGAGTGGGTTCATTCGGTTCCTGGGAAAGCTGGGGCTATGCATGTGAAAACATTAAAATAATAACCCCTTCTAGATGACAACAGGGTACGGATTAAGGGGAAAAGAGTGCCACTGGGATAGAAAGACCAGGCCCACAAGAAAACCCTAGGTGTATAGGTCGGTGATGAGTGCTGGATATTTGAATGTATTTTCTCAATTAATGATATTCTTTTCAGGGTTACCAAGCAGCTCTATAAGCTGCTTGGTAACCTCTAGATGGACTGAAATGTTGAAATAGAAGGGCCCCTTTGTCCATAAAGGCCAGATTTAAATTATTTTATGTGTCGGGGAAACCCAACACATTTCGGGGGAGACAATCTCCCTTCTTCAGGGCTATAAACATACACAGTAAGCTTTAAAACATGGTTATGGCTTATGTAAAGCTCTGCTTAATATGTCCGTGCTCTATAAACACATGATAATAAAAAAGTGTAATCTCATTGGCATCAGTTTAGTTAAGTTGTCACTACTTATCCCTAAATAAGGCCATTGTGGCAAAACGCGTTAGGTTCTTGGATAGCGGTGATTAATTAATGCACATCCATTTTGTTAATAGGCTTTGCTGAAGCCTTCATATTGTGCAGTAGTAACTTATGTATAGAGCCGAATCTTATACTCATTAGGCTCCTAATTATTACCTATATATTGATTTTATTGAATATTGAGTAAAACTGTGTTTACATGCCAAAAAGCCCCTCCTTTTTCTGGTTTCTTTAAACTGTATTGCAGAGAAATTAGTATTTTTAACATGCATTGCATAAGCATTATTGGGTCAGACTACAAGACATGTTTTGTGAGTATCATTCTGTTTTCTCTTTAGCCTGTCCAACCGGGCGATATGGAAAAGGCTGCGCCCATGCGTGTCGCTGCGGTCCCAATGGCTCCTGCGATCATGTGACTGGTGACTGCATCTGTGCTCCTGGAAGGACTGGCCTGCACTGTGAACATGGTACATCCATTGACCACATTTCTATTGTCTCTGGTTACTTCTGACCCAACCGGCTAAATATTCTGATTGTTCTTTGAACTTCTGGCCAATACCCAGTTCCATCATGCAATCTTTTTCTTGCATTTTTCATCCATTACTTTTTTTTTCTTTTTTTAGCTGTACACGTCTGCTGCAGGGTTGTGTACAAAATTATACTGTATTTTTAATTAATCTCTTCGTAGATCAAACACTCACCCAGGACCCATTTCTGCTTTCTGCGATCCCTATGGTGTCATTAATTTAGTTGAGTCGTGCATCATTAAAAAAAGCAGCTGGGTGGTTTTTGTGAATTGCTCACACTGGTTCATGTGTTGGATTTATACTGTATGTGGATCATCTCAATCCCTACTAGAGGGATCAAAAGAATTCTATATATTTTATTTTTTAAGAATCTTAACTCTTTAAGCGATCCAGAGAATGAATAGAGTTTTGTTCCAAAGTAATTACAAGCTCAGTAGTTGTCCACATAATCATAATATGTTCATTTAGCTACAGTGCAGAGATCAGTGTACCAGTCAGCAATAGGCTTTTGTAAGAATCTAAATGTCTTCTACTTATTGACTTTAATGGTAAATGTTATCTTTCATAGATTAGTTATGGATGGTATACTGTTATTCACTTGTGTTCTCTCCCCATCAGGAGAAATTTCAGCATAGCGTTGGGTTTTAGGCATCCATGGAGGCTGACCTGTTGCCCCGCTAAAGTCAGGTCTTAAAAAAGAATCATGTTATGTGAAAGAGAACCCAAACAAGATTTATATCTGTGCTTAGGCTGGTGTATTATCAAGCTCATATGTGACATCAGACCAAGCAGAACTGATACTGGTAGATTCTGAGCAAGACAGTCAGTGATTGAAACAATGAATTCAACACAAGATTTCTAAACATGATCTTCTTGTGAAATCAATACATTTTTATGTTTTTAGTGTGCACCCAAGATTACTTTGGTGAGGATTGCCAGCAGCCATGCTCCTGCAAGAATGGAGGTCTGTGTGACCCAGTGAATGGATCGTGTCGCTGTGGCTTGGGGTGGATGGGTCCTACTTGTGAAGAAGGTAAATGGCCTCTATATATTAATCACACTAACCAAAACTCACTGTTTAGGCTCTGGAGCGGTAATCCTCTGGCCAGCATCTTCATCTCATGGCAACCCTATTGGTGGGATCTATGTGCCATGTTCCTGGCTCTTCAATCCTCTTGTGGAAGGAGGAGGAAGAGCTGGAATACATAAGGTTTGGCAGGAGCACACAGTGTTAGAAATAATGGCTGTGACATCCAACTGTTGGAGTAGCCATAGAATGACCCAGGACCAGGTTCCATCTGCAACTAAAATATCACATTTAGACATTAGTAGGATTGACTTTATACTGTTGCACAGAAAATACCCGGCTAAACCTGCTAACATTTTTAGAACTGATGAGATCCTTCCCAGGCATTCTAGAACATGTGGAACTTGGTTTGGACATGTTCTTGATACGACCAGTCAACTTCTTCTCAACGTTGTATCACAAGGGTGATACAGTTTAGGAGCTACAAGTACACAATACTGTTGGCAAGCTTCTTCATGATGTCAATGCAATTGGTGAGAGTTTTGGATGTTCTGTGATGTGTAAGCATGTACATGATATAGTTGGTGAGCTTCTTCTGTGCCATCTAGGCCTGCACATGGTGCAACTTCTTGGAGGTTTCCTCCCACATTCCAAAATCATGCAGTTTCAAAATCTTTGGCTTTACCAATCCACCTTAGGTTGTGGTAATGACATGACTATGGTGGAGACATTATTAATAAAGGAAAGACCAGAAAAACTGGGGGTTTGTTTCTGTTAATTTCAAAGTGTATTATCATATGTATTTTAGAGTTCTAGTGAATTTGATAAACATTCAAATGTTTCAATTTCACGTTACATGAAAGGATAGACAACCCTTTTATGTAAGGTAAAAATTCTGTTTGTTTTTTTAAGTGCAACACCCTTTTTTTTTTAAAAGGTTGCAGCACTGCCCCCTAATTCTCGATCAATGAATGGGAGCGTAAAGCCTCCCGAGATACCTATATTACGCATCCTGGGCGGCTCTTGGGTGCTCTTTCTGCGCATGCCCGAGCATCTTGGGCTTGAGCAGAAGGAGCCTTTTTGTCAGATGCACAGTGAAATCATCAAGTTTTTTTTCCAACCTACATCACTCGATCTCGCGCTGGGGTTGGGTGACGTAGGAAGAAGAACCTGGAAGAAGAGGCGAAGATGATGGCGCTTGAGAGCGGATGCTGGGACGACGTGGGAACCGATGGAAGACACCTCCGGACAGATGGGCTGTGGGATTGAATGTAAGTGGATTTTTTTTTGTTTTAGGCATTTTTGAGTTTAGTTCCTCTTTAAATAGATCTCCTGGGTAATGGTTCCTTCACATCTATACACAGAAAATCCTGATAGAAATAAATATAGCTGTTATAAGGTCACATTTTCTGATGCGTTTCATCAATAGCCTTCTTCAGGAGATATATTGAGAGTGTTACAGTATTGTGATTGGAAAGGTTGTCATATGAAGGTAGAGGGATTTTTCCATTATTTATAATAACCAAGTTGTTCCAGGTTTTGGAGGGGATTGTGCTGGATATCCTAATACAGGTGCAGTGGTAAGGATGCCGTGTGAGATAGCTGGAGACTCATCTGTCTTGGTTCCGTATTAAATGTATGACTCAGATTTTCACATGAATGTGAAGGGCCTTAAGAAATGCACTGAAGATCCCTAATTCACTTTTCCCAGCACCCTGCAGTTTAATAAAGCATGTGTTGGGTTATGTATTGATTTGGAGTAGTCCGTGAGTAAATCTGAAAACAACTTCACCATAAACTTCACTTCTCATAGATTTAGTCTCTTATACATGCCATGTTTGTAAGGGATAAATCATGTGGAAAATGTGCATTTATTGCAGTACGTACTACTTATGTTAGTTGTGTTCCAACACACATTTTGTCATTGCACAAGTTCTTCATTGCTTACATACTGTAGGCTGGGGTTGCAGAGTCACACTTCATAGAAGTCATTCATCTTTATCTGCTTTTCTTTCAGTGTGTCCCCCAGGGAAATACGGCCCCTCTTGTCAGATGGAGTGTTCCTGCCTGAACAATGGCACATGCGACAGAGTCACGGGCACCTGTCACTGTATGAAAGGCTACTACGGAAACAAATGCCAACATGGTGAGCCACCCAGATAGGGCAAACAATACTAAGATACATGACCAGCACCTCCTATAGATTGAACAGGAAGAAATGTGTGACATACAGGGGTGTGGGAATGGAAATACTTTTCTGTGCCTTCCAATGCAAATAAAATCTTCAGCAACCCTTAATCACTAATGTTGCATACCCTGAATATATTAATGCAAGTAACTTGCTTTGAATATGTTGAAATACTTGTCAAGTCGTCTACTTTCTGAAATTATTCTGATCTTGCCATGCACAGAAGTAGATCCGCGGGGGTGTGGTTAGAATATGTATCGGAGTGGCTTGGAGATTCCGGACGTCCTGCTGACACATGGCGCTCCTGCATCTCGCATGGCCAGATTACAGCCCACCAACCAGCCAGCCCTGACTTGTTAATTGGCAGCAGCTTCCAAATGAAGCCTTGCTAATAAAATTGAATACCTGGTCCAATACTTTGAGTACACAGGTGGGGAACATAGTTTCCTCCTTTGTATGACAAATTTGTAATGTTGGGCAGATAAACCCACCACTACTTATGTGATGTACAATAATAGAGAATAGAAAAATTTGGGATAATACCTTTTCTTTGCTAAAAATTAAAAATATGTTTGGAACGTGCATTGCATTTAACCTCGTGCAGCATTTTTTCATCCCCGAAATCTGCAAAATAGCTTCTTAGATTTAAAAAAATGACCCCACCAAGCTTGCATTAGTTGCTTTATGCACACAATATATTTGTTTTTTTTTCTTTTTGAAATTTATTGTAAAAGGAGATCCTCTCAGTGGGCTGCTATGTGTGGGAGTCCTTTTCTAGTGTTTTACTTGTATTTGGGATGCTTGTGAAACACGGCAGCAAACTCTTATCTTTATTTAGGAGTGCACAAAACTCCTAAAGGCTGCATTGACCTGCTTTGCATTGAAATGCCTTATTTATGGACTATGGGCCTGATTTACTAAAGCTATCCAAGGTTGGAGAGGATACACTTTCATCAGTGAAGCAGGACAATCTAGGAAACTAGGAATGGATCTGGTCCATGATTAAAATCATTTGCTAACAATTAGCAAATGACTTAAGAAATCTATTCCAGCTTCACTGATGAAAATATCTTCTTCAGCCTTGGAGAGCTTTACAAAATCAGGCCTGTGAAGACGTGTCTGAACTGCAGGCAGAGCAGGTTAAACATTTCCATTTTTACATTATTGTATGGAAAGCTACCCAAATGCTGAATGTCCACCACTATCCCTTAGGCACTTGCAAAGTTGAAAAAGTCTATGAATTTTTTTTGCAGCTTGCCCACCTGGTTTTCATGGAGAGAACTGCCAAGAAAGATGCCAGTGTGAAAATGGAGCATTGTGTGACCCTACAACTGGCGTCTGTCTGTGTCCTGCTGGATTCTATGGTGAAGAATGTGAGAGAGGTCAGTGCTCGGCCTATCATCCAACAGTTACCATCAAACTCCAATATTGTATGTTATTTAAATGGAAAAAGGATACCACATAGAGTGAATTTTGTGTAGCATTTTAAAGGGTCCTATCCTTAGTAATGACCATAAACAATATTGTGTTAATTGAAAACAATACATTTTAGATACAATGGCATTTATTCTATAAAAAACATATACAATTTGACAAGTTATAACCACATAAAGCATTCTTGGTATATCCATAAAGCTTGTTCCAACTGAGATTCTAGTACAATCAACAATTCACATTTGTATATAGATGAACACCAAACTTGTAAATCTTACTCAACGCATTTCGCAGACATATAGCCGCTTCTTCAGGAGGTATTACATGATGCACATAAGCCAAATTCTATAATAAAAACATAAATATGTGTATGTCAGTAGATTCAGTATCATTATATATTGGTTTTATCTTTAGACATACAAGTAAAGCTATTAAACTTTTTGTTACATTCTAGTATGTGAGATGGGAACATACGGAAAGAACTGTGAGAAGCTTTGCCAGTGTGAAGGGAATGGACCATGTGACCCAATGAGCGGAACCTGCATCTGTCCTCCGGGGAAGACCGGAGCATCCTGTGACATAGGTGACCTGTCATGTTTGATTATCAGATAAATATTCCAAAACCATCTATCACTGGCCACACTAACAATCATCTTAACTTTACGCTATATTGTTTAAAAAAAAAAAAAAAGTTAAAAGCAAAAGTTGCAGAATTTGATTGGAAGACTAATGTAGAAAAATGTGACTTTATGTTCTCATCTAATTTTTTTGTATATACTGAATCTTTTAAAAATTTTAGTCATTTTAGTCAGATAATAGAATGTACATGTAGAGAGTGGGCCTGATTTAATAATGCTCTCCAAGGCTGGAGACGATAAACTTTCATCAGTGAACGTGGGTGATCCAGAAAACCTGGAATAGATTGCCATTTGTTAGAAAATGTTTTCACGTCTGAACCAGATTCATTCCAGATTTTCTGGATCATTCAGATTTACTGAAATGAAAGTGTATCCTTTATATGAAAAGTTACCCAATATTACCCTAGTCACAGAGCAGTAACGACCGTAGCAGTGAAGCTCAATACATTCAGGGACTGATATGCAGCTTCTAAGGCCTCTTTACTTGTCTCTCCACAGACTGCAGAATGAACCATTATGGACCCAACTGCAGCCTGAGCTGTGAGTGCGGCTGGAATTCACAATGCAACTCTCTGACCGGAGGCTGCATCTGTCTGCAGGGATATATAGGCCACAACTGCCAAGAAGGTAAATCTAAATCTGCCAGATACTCTACCAGTATTTCTGAGATTTCAAAGGATTCTTTGAGCAATTTTGGTCTCTCGGGTCAATTTAACGGTCACCAGTGGCCTTTTTGGGTATCTGTAAGGGTGACATTTAGAGATGAGCGAATCGAAGCTGACCAAGTGGAAATCAATCCGAATTTCAGGAAAAGTTAGATTCGATCCGAATCAATTTTTCTTGAAATGGTGGCTGCACGTCTAAAGACTCTAGAGATTCCACTACGATCTTTGGGCACTAAAAGGGATGAATAGGGACTTGTCCTCATTCATCACCTGTAGTGCCCTGTATTCTTAAATAGTGAAACTCTATCTAAGAATACATGTGCAGCGCTGCACAGCAATCCCGGTTGCCGTGCTGTGCTTCTACTACGTATCCTTAGATAGAGTTCTCTATCTAGGAATACAGGGCACTACAGGTACAGGTCCCTATTCTTCGCTTGTAGTGCCCAGAGATCGTAGTAGAACTGCAGAGGTCATCTGCAATTCAGTGACGTCACGTGGGAAACTGAACTGCAGTCCTCAGCAGTTCCACTACAATGTCCAGGAATTACAGGTGATGAATGGGGAAATTCTATCCAAGAATACATAGTAAAATCACAGCACGGCAAGAGCGATAGCTCTTTCAGTGCTGTTCTATGTATTCTTAGATAGAGTTTCTCTATCTAAGAATACAGAGCACTACAGTTGATAAATGGTGACAAGTCCCCATTCATCCCCTTTAGTGCCCTGTATTTTTGGATAGAGAAACTCTATCTAAGAATACATAGTAGAAGTACTGCACGGCAACTGCGAAATAGCAGAAATAGCGATTTTTAATGCGATTCGCGCAAATAAATTAATATCGAAGCAAATCTTTTCGGAAAATTCGGCAAACCGACCGCATCAAATTTTCGAGAAATTCGCTCATCTCTAGTGGCATTCTTCCATATTCTCTCTACTGTGAGCTGTGGATATAGTAATTATAGCTGGAGTTCCCTGAAGACCCTAGTTATATCAAGGGTCCCCAGTGTTAAAAAAAAAAAAAAGGCTTGAAGGAGGGACCTCCCTACACATGGGGTGCTACAAATGGGATGCATATGGGGAAAAAAAGACAAATGTTGCTTTATTCTACATGGGTAATACTGTGATTGGTGAGAGCAGGTACGGGAAAAAAATGGCCCATTGGTCTTTTTGAGCTGGCCCTTCAAATACTGGTACAAAATTGTCCACTTGTGACCAACAATACTGTTCCCACTGAAATTGAATGTTGGTTTTATTTTACTTTCAGGTAATGGCTTTTACATCTAATTGAAATCAATTCATACAAACACTCACCATCCATCTAATACTGGCCTGGCCCATATGTCAAGTATGAAAACTCATTGTGACATCTGAGCCAAAAAGTTTGCCCAACACTGGCCTAGGGATTGGTCTATTCTAGGTAAGCTGCTCCTGAACATAAGCTCAAAAGGAAAATGAAAAAAAGGCCTCCATGCCAAAAAGGCCAAAGCATTACAGCCAACATGTTTCAGAGACCACACATTCCCCCCTTCATCAGGGTTTGTGTTCTGTATACCCTGCTCAGTAAACATGACTGAATTCTAAAAACAACATGCAATGGTAAAAAAACACAATAGAAAGGGTGTATATTTCAGCACTCAGACTTTACCCAAATTACATTATGGTTTCTATTCTGGTATTATCTTTATTTTACCCCATTTGCAGGTGGCCCACCACAGCTTATGTCAGAGCAACTCCAAGCACTTCTAAGTAAGTGGGAACTTATATTATTACACTTTGTACCTTCATACCCAACTATCTTCCCCCTCCCATCCCTTACCTGTGGTCTATCCAACACCTAATCAACATTTTTGTTCTCTTTCTTCCAGGTGCACCACAACGAACACCACATCAATCGTCTGTTAGATATTTGATACATTCTAGTAAGCAGAAGCCATAGACCAATCGCTTTCTTTTAGGAATACAATTCATAACCAACCACTGTATGACTATTTGACCTTTAAAGGGAACAGACGACTAAGAACTTATTTTTTAAAAGGACACAAAGAGTGAAAAAAAAGACTTGCATTGATTCATCTTCAAGGTCCATGTTTAAAGTACGAGATGGGACCTTCAAGGAGTTTACAGGATGAGATGGCAAGTCTTGAGTCATGGCACGGGATTTCAGGTCTTGACCTCCCCATAATTCCATTTCTGTTAATTGGAATGGTAAAGAAGGATTTTTTTTAAACATCTGGAGAGAAAACAAATATGTAAGAGGGTTATCTTGCTGAAAGGTGAAGCATCAAGAGACTTTATGATGTTCCAGCATGGAATAGAAACTCAACTATCTCTTCAAAGCCAAATTACGTGCCATGGGATTTATAGAATGGAGGCTCCAAACCAGCTGAGAACAATGGATGTTCTTGGCTTTGGTACGACTCGTTCTTCATTTTTCACTCCGAGAGTTACATACTTGTCTTATTCAAGGAAACACAAAGGTTAAATGTCTATTTATGTCAGCCTATCTACAAGGCTGAACGTTCTTTGAAATCATAGCCAGTGGGCCGTATCTGGAGACTATCTGCTTGCCCAAGGAAAAAGATCCAAAATAAAGTTAATGCCTGGGGGAAATTTTTGCCTCTCTTGGCCATGCACGGACCAGTCAACAGATCTCTTTTGATTTGTGCAGTCACAACAATGGATACGGAGCCCGCTCTATACTTGACGTCCTTAGCCTATTGCCAGTTTATGGCTTTCTACTGAAGAGCGCGGCCAACTGCTCGAGATGAGAAGACTTTGGAATTTATATAACATTGTATGTTCATAATTAATCCAATGGGAAATGTTCTTGGACTGACTCTACTTTGTCCATATTGTTGAAAAAACTGGGTGCCACCAGCCTGCCCAACTATGAATTGTGTGTACATTTTCATTCTAAGAATTGCATATTGGTTAATAAGTTCATTCTGCATTTCCAATGTTTTTCATGAAAACTGGATAGATAAATATAGAATGGAAAATTATTTATATCAACTATCTGAGGATTTGAAATTCTTTGATTAGCTCCGTCAAACAGAAAAGTCTGAAGAGTGACCCAGTGTAGGAACACAATGCTGTCACCTTCACTCTTCTCTATCCACCAATTGGCACATATGTATACAGCAGAGCCCAGATGTTATCCAATCCTGGTCTAAGTGCTGCTGTATATTAAAGGCAAATTCAGGTACTTATATTAGCTGTATGTAAAATATACATTTCATTATTTTTTATTGTTTTTAAAATCAGCTTTAACCCGGTCCTTTCATATATAGATTAAAGGCACAAGTATATATTCAGCAGATGCCACTGCTTTTATTTTCCACCAGTGCCGGTACCGTTATTAATGGCCATGGCACAGGTCATGTGATTAGGAGAATTTTGGGGGATCCATTGGCTGAGCCACAGTTTCCCCAAATAATTGTTCCTGTTTCTTGCATGGCCTGTGCATTTGGGGTCTTCCTGCTTCTGTAACAATTGGTGCTAATAAAACTGAATCATACCACAATGCACTATGGTACGGGTGTTTCACCACACAGTACTGTAACGCATCAATGTAAAAGGAGCTGAAAGTCCCACACAGACCAATCAGATTTCAAAATGCAGCCACAATAATTGCCGATTGGTCAAGGCATTCTTATTATGGAAAGTCTAATTTTATTGAAAAAGGACCAAAATCTTTTATTTTGATGGTGCTTCATATCTAATTTTATGTTTACAGACACAGAATAATTGTGATGATATAAGTCAGAGCTTAGAGAGCTCTGGAGCATTCAGCACAATCTGCATTAAATTACAAGGACCAACAAGTAAATATGGACCCAGCCCCCCAAAAATGGTGCTGCCTAATTTTTAAGGGTCTGGGTCCTAAGAAGACCTATAGTGCAGCAGTAGGTTGGTTTCTAAAATTCCAGACAGATCCCTCTGTTCTGGTTCCTGATACACCCCTACCAATTTTCAGTCTTACAGAGCCAGCGTGCTCATTTACTTACTTGTAGATCAATATAATAAAGCACAAACTAAGGTCTCATGGAAAACAGATGTATGCCCTCTATATAGAAGGGACCCCTTCCTCTCTTTATGAAAGCAGTGACCTCTCTGCAGGCATTACCCACACCCCCTGATAAGTCACAGCCACAGCTCTCCAATCACCAGGCAGCATAAGCCTTGCTGTTTGCAGAACGATAGGTCTAGCTTAGAGGGGGGCGTGTCAGAGCTCTACAGAGAGGCCACTCCAGGAAAATGCTTTTCTAACTGGATGGCCAGCATGTATATAGAACATATATAGAAAAATCATAAGTGAACAGCGCCTTAATTATAATCTAGAAAATAAATAGGAATGTCCCATTTTTTACCACACATAAAGGTCAATGTATTGAAGGAAACAAAATCTGCAATAGAACATTTCCATTGCACAGACCACCCAACCATCATTACCATATCAGCATTTAGTGTAGACATTTCCATAGCTGTATATAGGTACTGTAGGGATCAGCCCCAAAATCTGTGACCTAATTTATACTTTTTCACCTGTTTGGAGTAAATCGATTATCGGAATGCCATGATATCTTAATAAAAGAACTAAAGTTTTATTTAACATGTGTTGTGTCCTTCTCTAATTCTACAATATGAGAAATGACTGATGGAACAGTGAACACTTGGTGAATGGGGCAATGGGCGTGGCTATACAGATTCTAACAGCCAATAGGATTGCAGAAGCCACATATTTAAGCAGCACTATTTGTTAATTGTCATACACCAATATACAATAGAAGTGGACAATAGTACAGTATTTATATAAATTATAAATCCAGAAAAAACAAACATGACATTTTTTACTATATAAAAAGAAAGTGTAAATGTATGCAAAAATCACCTAAATATATCTAAACCCAAAAATAAGAATTTAATATATTGCAGCTTACCAAGAAATTTGCAAGCCAAGTACATGCAGAGAATACCTTCTCCATCTACATTATCTGTACACTGAACTAAAATCTCAAACTGCATTTCTGCCTCCGTCACCTACAAAGTCTTACTTTCCTTCTTGTGGATAGATGGAGGGTTTGCAGTGCAAATAGGAAAAAATTGCCATTCCCCATAAATACCGGACATTTATTTTGGCATCACAATTCAAGAAACGTGTTACAGGTAGGATCACCAGGTGCAAAATAAAAGCGTAAAAAATGGAAACTAAAGCAGCCATCTCATCCAAGGACTGATAAGCTGAAGGTATTAAGATTTTTGTTTTGGGGTTTAGATACATTTATATAAATATTTAAACAACTGCAAATCACAAACTTTCCATAATAGGTCTGTACATGAAATACATTATACACACAGAGATATTGTAACATTTATATCACTTGCCTTTCTTCATGCTGGTTGTTGCACCATTGTCGTCAATTCAGATCGCCTGCCACCGGCCCAGAAATGATGGAAAATCTAGAAGAGATTAAGCAGAGTCTGTGAATACCTGGAAAGGGAATTTGCAGGTTGTGACCTATAACACTTACAGCGCTTTACTTATCCTTACCTTATCCAGAGGTGAAAAAAAGCACAAAAACATTCTAAGTAATTTTCTGACCAGCAGGAGGGGGTAATCTGCGCCGTGTATTAGAAAAATGACAAGGAGATAGAAATCCCAAAGTGTTGATTTTTAAATAAAGGAAGATCTTTACAAAATAAAATGTAAGAATAATAATATTATAACATTGAGGGGTATATAGGTGTGTCATTAGGGCAGGTAGAAAAAAAAAAAAAAAAAAAAAAAATCCATCAAGTTCAACCACTAGGGTAATAAACATATCCCAGATAAAACCCCATAAGACATAGTTGGTCCAGAGGAAGGCAAAAAAAAAATCTGGTACAATCTTCTCCAACAGGGAAAATAAAATTCCTTCCCATTCCCATGAGTCAATCGGATGTTCCCTGGATCAACAGTCTCTGTTATCTTTACTTTAAAGCCCTAATACCCAGTTATATTCAGTGCTTCTAGAAATCATCCAACTTTTTCTTAAAGCAATCTATATTAGTTGCTGAAACTACTTACTGAGGGAGCCGATTCCACATTTTCACAGACCTTACAGTGAAGAATTCCTTCCTTATCCGGAGCTTAAACTTCTTTTCCTCCAGACACAAAGAGCGCCCTCTTGTGCTTTGTAATGATCCTACAGTGAATCATTTTGAAGCAAGAAACATAAAAATGTTCAAATTGAAAGTTGCAGAAATTGTGGATTCTGTAGCCTATTCTTCACCAACAACTGTCATACTGCAAATCTATAAATCAAAATTAGTTTGTAGTCATAAGTGTTGCGACTTTCCCTAAATGATCCAAAGAAGGTGCATGATGACCACACAATGGAACAAAAAAAGCAGACCCTGGAATCCAATGTGCACACCCTGCTCACACCTTGCTGAAGTTGAAAAGCTCAGTTACAGTAATTCAATACAAATATACGGCTGCACCTATCAAACATGGACGTCCTGGGCACAATCCAGAATAAGGCTGAGTATTGCCATGAACCCGATATGATACCGATCATGTTATGGGGCCCTGATTCAGAATATTGCAATACTGTAATTTCTTTTCTGTATAAATTTAGGAAAACCAATGCAGCAGTATCACTGCACAAAATATCATGATTATAGAATGTATCACCTTTCTTCATATTGATAATAAAACAGGATTTGTATATCGCCAACATATTACACAGTGCTGTAAATTACATTAGGGGTTGCAAATGCACACATACAATACTTTAAGTAAAAATTACAGATTTTAAAAACTATTTTTAAAAGTACAAAACAAAAAAACTAAACAGTAACATAAGTAATGCATTGTGCTACTTTCCACCAATGCCCAATTCCCTTTATCACATATTCCAGCATTAACATGTGATCATGCTGACATCTCGTGGCTAGTTATGGGTAGTGCAATTAAACCAAGTTTGAGCAGGGGTGCCCACACTATTTTGGCTTGCGAACTACTTTTAAAATGACCCAGTCTACCAACAATAAAAATGCTAACTATATATTTATCTATATATACCGATAATACTTTACATTCAAAATATATATTGATTACCTTACACAACAGCATAAACATGTATGGCACAATACAATTCTGTACATTTTTGGTCATTACCTTACTCCGATGAGGTCTTAAACTGAATGGAATCAGAAAGTTGCATAGTCCGGACAGTAGTTGCTGGTAGCCAGCCTCAAACAGACTTCCAAATGATCATGTGTTGGGCGCCGCTAAGTTAGAGGATTCTAATGATTGCTGTAAATCTTTTTACATTTTTTTTATAAACTTCACAATCAGAAATTAACATCATTTGAGAAAAGAATAAAAATCCACAATGTTTTAAAAATAAATTTGTAATGTTTATTGATAAAACTTTGCATAGTTACAAGCATTGGTTTTAGATGTCCATGCACTGAACACACAGGATGAATGACTGATCTCTGGCAATTTTATAACAGACTTCTGTAACCCTAAATGTCAATTCTTTGCAACAAGCTTAAATAAAGTTGGAAAAGTCAGCTGTAAAAGAACTGATTGTGTCGCCTCAGGAAAAAAGCACAATAAATAAATGATCCTTTATTTCCAGAATATATTGCTAGTGCTAAGGTCAGAACTGTCCATATAGTTGTATTCTTAATTAAATCATAGAATGTTCTGCTGATCAGAAGTTCAGCACTGAGTCACAATCTACATTTGTACAATGAAACTTCTTTATGTCTGAGATAGCAAAGTCCCTACCATGAGGAAATGAATATTAAAGAGTAGTGATATATTTCAGCCCTGATGGTTCTGTTTTATTGTAAAATGGATCCTAGAGGCAATTATTGAACTTTTATAAATCTATAGGGGAACATTACATCAGAAATATGCACTAAACTATTTAAGGTGGCCAAAAAGTGGCTTTTGATTGCACACAATACAATCGTATTGGAGACTTGCATTGTATCAAGTTGGAACTGTTAGTTAAGATCACTTTTTATTGTAGTAAGTTTGGACGGATCCCCTAAAGATACAGACTGTCCAAAGGAGTCATTATTTGGATTATTCTATCATTTCAATAGAATAATCCTTTTGTTGGGTCACTTTTCCTGCTCATCCAGCCAAACCCCCTATAACCCTTTGCCCAAGCAGTCCTGCAATAAAAGTCTGAACTTTTTAGGCACCAGCCACTAATACAAATTATATGCCAATATAATATCCTAAAAAAAAACTTCAGACAAATGTACAAACAAGTATTTTTTTAATCCAAGCAAAGTGTAGAAATGCATTTTGGCTAAAATAGAGAAGAATTAGATGAAGATTTTATTGCTGTCAGTGTCACCTACGGGGAAATTTCACCTATTTGTCCTTGTGGCCATTGCAAATTATTGGAAATTGGCATTTTGCGGATAATTGACGTTTGAGCAAACTGTGCTATAATTCACTTTTATAAAAATATTCTGGGTGCACCAACCTACAGGACATCTAGGAAGAGATGCACATTGTCCAATACAACCAGTTCATGGGTATTTATAGGACAGTAAAAGCCAAAAATTAACCAGCACCTCTGTTATTAGCAACAACCTTTATCTCCTTCACCTTCTACAATTAAAGTCTAAAGAGAACTCAAATACAAATATTTTCTAAATACAAAAAACATGGCACATCACCCAATGGTACACCAATGATTCCTTGTGATTGCTGCTCCATTACAAATATTTTGTGTTATTTTGAATATTTACAATGAAACTTTTCTCTCTTTCACTGTCTCAATGTACAGTTCTGGTACTGTGAATCTGATACTAAAAGTATTTATAGATGCATAACAGCCCAAATTCAAAATATATACAGATATATTAGGACTATGGAGGGACAGAAGAATATTGTGACAATTCAGTGTGATAGAGGTAAGGAAAGTGTTGGTGGAGATCTGATATTGCTTTCAGTGCCAAATCTTCACAGATAAAAATGTGCAGCCGGTTATATATTCAGCTCACCGAGTCCCCAAGAGCTCCACCATGGTACCTTAAGCCACAATTGTGCACCTCGGAATGTCAGTTTGTTACAAGTTTGGAAAAATTGCACCTTAAGCCCGGCTACACGTCGGTTTCGATCCTCAGTCTTTCCATGCGTTTAACATTACGCTCCACGGCTACCTGGTTGGTGATTTCTTTGGCACAGGATTCTGGGAACCAACCGCACTCTCCGTCCCGTAATCGTTCACCTTGATACCAACCTGAAATAAATAACAGAGAGGGGTTACTGGAGTTCTGATGGCACCAATCTTAGGCTTCTCACTCTGCTACATCGAGGCATTTTGCCTAATACATAGGTCACCTTTTTAGGAATAATTGCATTCAGATTTCTTATGTTTGGGTAGAGGTAGGTCCTAGATTGTAAGCTCTTCAGGACAGGGTCCTCTCCTACTCCTGTGTCACTGTCCGTATCTGTCTGTCCTTTGTAACCCCTATTTAATCTACAGCGCTGCATATTATTTTGGTGCTATAGAAATCTTGTTTATTATTAATAATAATAATAATATTAATACTGGACCCTCAGAGCTGTGCGGGACCTCCAGATGGACTATTGTTGTTACTGGACTGAACTATCCCTTTACGCATGTCTAGGCTCCCACTATCCTGGTTTCCATCATGGCCCCAAGTGTTAGTGTAAGGTTTGTGGGTCTCCACATTTGCCAGCTTTTTGTTTTAGGTCCTTCATTTTTGTCTTTATCTTTCCACAAATTGATTTTTTAAACAGTTTGGGGATGCTGGGTGCACCTGTTTGTGTCCCTGATCCCCTATGATACCTACCTGAGCACTAGATGTAGTGTGATATAATCTTTATCGGGCCATGTGGATGCACCAAAGCTGATGCTGAATTTCATTTGCCTTCACTACCAACCTGCTGCAGCGTGTCAGTGTATAGGAGATTTACTTTGCAAGACAAAGCAGCACCAAATCTGGAAACAAGGCAAAAAGCACCAAAGCATTCAGAAACAAAAACAGAAATTGCCAGAATTCCAGATCTCGATATTTGTTCAGAAAATAATAAAGGTACTGGATCAGGATGGTAGCCAAGAGTTGATATTTTTAAGAAGTGAGGCCAGCAATGGGTGCCCCCCATACTTGCTCATTACAGGTTTCTTTTAGTTTCCTTTTTTTATCTAATTTATGAATTATATCACCAATCTGCATTACCATCTTCCTCTTGAAGCACCAAGACTACATCTGCTTGCTGAAGAGACACCTCGTCTGCTTGTTTGGCCATGTACGCTTTAATAATTTCCACTTGGCGCAATCCTGGAAGAGATGATGAGGTTAAACCCAGAGATGACCTGGATATACAGACATGTATCATCACAGCAACCAATTTACTTAGATATATAACAAACACTCCAATTGTTCCACTTCCAAAAGAAAGGAAACTGTGCTCAATTCAGTTTACTTCTCAGTATAGATCTGGATGTGATTATTTTTTATATACTTTTGCATCCATGTGTTTTCTAAGAAATGTCTGTAAAGCACAACCTATATGGCCTTGCTAGACACTGGTCAAAATACCTGTATGACTACTTGGATATTTGACCATCACACCTATATGAACTTCTTAGACATCTGAATACAAGTCTATTAAATTGGGCACATAACCATCACAGATTTTACCTTGTTGTGCATTTATCACATTTACGTGAACTCGTTGGACACCTGAACACCTTAGTTATATAAGCTTCTTAGACACCTGACCCTTACACCCTCTTAAACTTAATGTCTACCTGCTTATCACATTCTTATGATCTTGTTGGGCATCTGAACATCACACCTTTTTGACCTTGATGAACACTTGACTATCACAGCAATAAGGACTTCTTGGACACCTGGCCATCATAGGTGTAACGCTTGTTGGACACCTATCAAACACCTATAAACTTTATGGACACCTGCCTATCACAATCTTAGGATACTGTTTGGCATCTAATCATCACATCTCTATGACCTTGTTGGAAAACAGACTATCATCTTAAAATAAACTTGTTGGACATCTGACATCCAAAGCTTAATGGGCTTCTTGGACACCCGATGACCCTAGCAATACAAGATTGTTGGACACATATCCCATCATACCTACATGACCTTGTTGGACAGCCGAATAATACCCCCTTATAAATAATATAGACACCTGCCCATCACATTCTTATGCTCTTGTTGGGCATCTAACCATCACATCTCTATGACCTTGTTGGAAAACCGACCATCATCCTTACATAACCTTGTTGGACATCTGACATCCAAAGCTATATGTGGTTTTTGGACATCTAATAATCCTAGCTATATAAGCTTATTGGACACATGACCATCACACCTACATGACCCTGTTGGACAGCCGAATATTACACCCTTATGAACCTAATGGACACCTGCCCATCATATTCTTAGGAACTTGTTGGGAATCTAACCATCACATCTCTATGATCCTGTTGGACACTTGGCCATCATAGTTATAACAGCTTGTTGGTCACTTGACAAATCACCCTCATATGAAGTTCTTATTTTTATAAGGTTTCAGAACCAACCTAGTCTATTTTCTCTTTCTTACCTGCTGTCTTGGACTTGCTGTAACGCTTATTCTCTTCTTTGACCTCCAGAGCAGTGGTCCATCGGGCTCGGTCACTTCTGCAAACAGAAACAAGTATGAGTAGGTGTGTCCGCTCCCTGACTGTCCTTGGAAGTGCTACATTCTGACCCAGCGCACAGCAAGTGATGTTCAGAATCTTATTCCCTATATATGCCATTGGATCAGCATGGCAACCAGACAACTACTATTTCTTAAAAGATAGGTCAACAATAAATAGTAAAAGTGTGAAGGTCAATAAAAGAGAACCTGTTCTAAGGCCCCCATGGTCTATTTCTGGATGATACCAGCAAACACTGCAGTTGTGCCAATATCAGGAATATCACTAAAACTTAACGTGAGCTCCGTGAAACAAGAAGCTCCATTGAGGGTCAATGGGAGAGAATCATACCGGAGACAGGGTTGTACAGCTCCCTATTTCCGGTAGGAGAACCAGAAGGTCTTTACCAATAGGTGTGTTCCAGGATCCATAAATTATAGAAGCAAGAAAATGGGGTGGACTGGGGCATTATAACTGGTTATACTATATATATTTTGTTCATTTTGGGGCCAAACATAAAATATGGATTTGAGTCACCATCAATGTACAACTTGAGCTCTAGGCCTTTACATTGCCTCTATTACCCTGAACTCCCCCCCAAGCAATACTCACAATGTATCTGTAGCCAGCACAATCTGCTCCTGTCGCCCCTCGCTGTTTTTCCTCATAGTTATCTGAAATAAATATGGTCCAGTTGGACTGCGGTTTCCAGAACTCACGGACTTTACCGAGGGAGAAACAGAATTTTCTCCAATGTCTATCTCATCAACCGCGTACTGATCCGTCTTCACATAATCGGTCACCAGATAACTGTCCTCGCTGTGGGATAGAGGATGACAAACAATTGCAACAAGGATTACATTTAATATCAGGTCCTATAATACCACTGGACCTCATTGTTTAGAAACTCCACCAGGGACTCAAGTCTACAATGGTTATCTAACATCATTGCAATAAAATCCTTGTAAAGTTTCAATGCTTTCTATTTCATGTATAAAAAGAAATAATTGCACAATGCTATACATTGGGAACAGAATCAGCTTATTGCTACTCCATTGCTATTCATTCGCCAGGCTGGGGGTGGGTATATGACCCAACTGAACAGGTAAGTTCCGTCACCTGACTGAGCAATCTCAACACAAAATTGTAAATGTGTTACATGGATTTAACGGTCAATAAAAAATTATTTAAACCAAACGCTATAAATATATATTCCATTTTATATATTCTATTTTACCTTTTCTTCTTGGTAATGATGAGAACGTCATTGAATAGGAAGAGGTAGCAGTAAGGCCTTCCAAAGCCTTTGCGAAAGATTCCGGATTCCTCCATCAGCATGAGTTCACCTCTCTTCAAGAGCCAGCGGGAAGCGGAGATCAAAGGGAAGGGCTGTGAGTGGACAGAGAGAATTCGGCATGATCAGGTGTGTCCCCAGAATAGGCACATGGGACCCCAATATAGCTGTGCAGGGAGAGCGGAAAGCGCATGGATTACATGGAAATACTTAGTACAGGGGATGGCAGATTTCCTTCTGGCTCTGGTCTTTGTGCTACCTCGCCTATTGTGTTACTTGCACTTCAGGTAGACCCCTTTAAAACACCTAAAGGACCCCCAAGGTCACCTTGCTTTGGGATGTGAAGAAGCAGATCTGGGAATAATGTGCACAACTTCAAGTTTAGAAGTCTAAATCAATGAAATCAAGTGAATGGTTATATGAAACTAACGCGTTTCAGGTCAAATCTTGCCCGGTTTTTAGGTTTCTAGAAATGAAGGCTGCTTAAAGGGTTAAATATAGGGCATATTGTTCAACCAAATGCATTGTTTTCTATTTACTTGATTTCATATGGAATACATTTGTAAAAAGCTTGTGGTTTGGCACTTTATTCCCAGCAATAAAATAAACATGTAGGGATTTATATATACTTCAACCCAACTATTCTTTGGATCATGAGATCTCAGATAAATAGTAAACCTTGTGCATACCTTCATCTTCCCAAATTCCAGCTGTGTTTGTAGCGTGTACATCTGTTCTGTCCTCTCCATTTTCCGAGCCCCCTCGTTGCATTGTTTTACCAGCTAGAAACATAAAAGTCACAAATTATAGTTAGAAGCTCCTCCTGAAAATGCTAATTTGCTTGGCTCTCAATGCTTTCAGAGTCCCTGACCAGAAATAAGGATCTGGAAGCAGAGGAAAGTCAGACCTCCTAGAGACGTTAGGCAGCATGGAGAGATTTGTCCTGGAGGCATTATGTACATTGAGTGCAGATTATTGGTAATGTGAGCCAGGTTTCTGATATTGCACAGCTGTAATGTTTTATGGACAGCATTTGTGGCTCACTGGATGACTTTACCGACCTTACCCTGATGCATGAAATCTGATGCTCTGACTAGCAAAACCATGGGATCAGGGCACTGGGAGTGTGCTGCGAGACAAGCGCCCCGGGACAGGGTGCCGCGAGACAAGCGCCCCGGGACAGGGTGCCGCGAGACAAGCGCCCCGGGACAGGGTGCCGCGAGACAAGCGCCCCGGGAGAGCACGCCGCGAGACAAGTGCCCTCCGAGAGCGTGCTGCGAGACAAGTGCCCCCCAAAGCATACCGTGAGAGCGTGCCACAGAAAAAGCCCCCCCCAAGAGCGTGCCACAGAACAAGCCAATTATATGTATGGAGAACCTCTCCAAGCGCTTTATCTATATAATAGGAAATCTGACATTCCCTAAAACGTTCCCTGGTGGGAATCAATTACTGCCAATAAAACACAGACCTGGAAGATTTCCACCAGGGAATGTTTGAGGGAATATCTGATTCCCAGTTTTAAAAAGTCCCAAATGTACACATAGGAAGAGTATACGGAGAGAACACATTGGAATGTATTATAAGGTAACCCAGAAACCTACCTTACTAATTGCTTTTAATGCTCGGGTGCTGGCTTCATACTCCGGAGTGTACACATCTGTTTTCTGGCAGATAGTCTATAAAAATGGGGCACAAAACACATTTATTGAGCTTCAAATACCAAAAATACCACAAATGTACACACAGTGCAGCGGTCACTTCCTATAAACATGTGAAAGCACACAGTACCATCATTTGATCCCCAAGCCCTAAAATCTGACAGCATTGCTGCAATAAAATTGTATTATCTCTCCTATCAGTAACATACTTCCTGTCCTAGGGTGACAACACTCCCTGCACTATATCTGTGAAGAAACAGCGTTGTCACCTTAGGCAGATCATCAGGATTTCTTTTGTACTTGCAGAAAATATTTTTATTAAGAAAATACAATGCAGCCACCACATCAAAGGACTGCTAAGTTGCTAAATATCTCATGTTTCCTTGGAGTTCAGGGCATATTTTTATGTTGTGAATGATAAAAAAAAGTGGAAAACATTCTGCAGCTCTGGAGGGTTATAAAAAGAGAATTTTATATTTCTGGAGTCAGCACATCACATTTACCTTTCTGCCATACAGAAATACAATGTAGTAAGTTGTAGATGTGTAAATGCAATACTCACATCCATCAGCAGGGGGAGCCTTGTGACCCTTTGCATGGGAAGAATGAGAAAGGAAATCATCGGCAGACCGCCGCACTCAGGCTTTAGCTGGATCGGGTTCAGCGTCTCTTTAAAGGCTACGTTTGTGCTTCTGAAATGACACAATTTTATGGATATGTTGAATATATCACATCAGAAACACTCTGCAGACCCGTTTCCCAGGATGCATTGAAATTGCAATGGAAGAAGATCTGCTTATATTTTGGCCTTACCTCTCACGGCCACTTGCCTATCTATAAAAAAAAACTAAGGATAATTTACCGAAACCCTTTTATATTTCAATACATACCCTATTTAAGTCATCACTGGGTCTCTGGGCTTCTCTATGCAATGCAGGTAGATCATAGCTGTGGGCGGGGCCTGCACAAAGAATTATCCCATACACCTGATTGGCTGCTGTGGGGTTACTGTTATTTCCCACCGAAGTGGGGTCTTGGGGGGAATATACAGGGTTGCAGGGGGCCTCCACTTACAGCAGCCTCTGGAGAGTCCTCTGCTGGTACACCTCGTTGGAGCAATATATGACGTAGGGATGGAAATGATTCAACGCATGGTTTTCCACAATGTCGCTGATGTCGTTAATAAAGGGGTTGTCCTTGTGCCGCTTCTCCAGGTCTTCAAAAAATCTGCATGGAAAAGAAAGAATGATGGGACAATATTAGGACAACAAATCCCTCAACCACTTCTCAGAACCCCGGGATACCAGGCAATGAGATATGCAAATGTCGACTTGGAGAGCAAAGTCTAGAACTTGAATACACCCCTTTCCCCCTCCACAGATCGTGATTGGTTATCAGGCATGTCCATCAAACTTAAGGACCAATTGGGAGCCAGAGGTCTGGTCTACACCTTAGGTATTGTGTTATAAGCAGGCCGGGTTCGGTGGGTCCCTGGGCACTATTGGAAGATAGATGAAGAGAGCCCAGGGGCAAGGAAGGGGGATGGAGGGTTCATTGCCCACTCAAAGCAACATGTTTAGGAATTTATAAAACATTGGGGTGGAGGGGCAGTTATTTTTGCTCCCCTCCTTTCTCCCCATCAGTCTGCTCAGCCAGGCTTAACATCAGACCATCTATCTGGTTGAGGTTTTGTCTCAGCAGGCTGCAGTGAAATACAACCAAGTCATAGAAAGAAAACCTTCAGATCTAAAGATGTAATAAATAATGGAAATATGGTGCAGCAAAAATAAAATAACTCTTTAATATCCCACAATATAAGATTTCCAGTGAATCCCAATAGATTGTAATAGATATGGAATGACGGGGAATTAAATCTTTGTGCTGTTTTTTGGGTTTGGTGGGAGGAAGACGTTACAGAGGTCTTCAAAAAAAAATGTTGCAATGGTCGGCCCCGGATGGCAGCTGGAGGGAGAAAAGAGATTAAACTCATCTGCAGCTTCGGCCCGTCACCCTGCTGAGCAGATAGCAAAGCTCAACGCAAGAAAGAATCTGGTGATTGAAACAAGATGGGACTTCTGGGCAAAGGGGCCGATGACAGCGGAGGACACAGCTCCCAGGATTTGGAATTTGACCGAAGGAAAAGAAAATGACTAACCAAACTCAGCCGCAATATACGGCTGTGAAATCTGAATGATTCATTCCAATGAATGTTGAGAATAATGTGAACGCAGAACCTGCATGGTGCCTAATATGGAGACACCGATGTCCGCAGAATGAGATCCACAGAACATACCATGGGCCCACGGAATAAAAAAAACACCAAAAGAAAAATCTGGGCCCACTGGGACAAAAAGTGAACCCTGCAAAGGAAAAACTGCCCCAGCTTACAAAAAAACTGGCCCTACAGGAAAAATGCCCTCTGACTCCTGCCCAAAGCCTCCATAGAAAACCAACAGAGAATTCCATAGACACAGCTGTGTTTATTTTCTATCAGAACTAAAAGTATTTATTCCTAATATTATTATTTATTACTCGGTAGAATTCCAGGTCATTTATCAACAACAATTACAAAACCAACAATATCTCACTTGCTTGCAATCTCATCAACGTGTAATGGTCATAGATGAGCCCTGACCGGGATGTCCCTGTATGGATGGTTTGTAGACGGAAGGCATCTTTGGATTCACAGCAGCTCAGAAACTCTGCATGGAGGCTCTGGGTGGTTGCTGCACAATATCAAACAGCGTCCCATGCCGAGGTAATAAGAAAGAAAGGGCCAGAGGCGTCACACATACATCCCCCTCCATGAAAGTAAGAGGAAATGTGACCCCTGTAACATGCAGAAATAATGTCCACCATCTGAACCCCATGGGATCCCGAAAACCTGATGGGTTGTTAATGTTTTTTTATTTGGAAATGTTAAAGAATCGATAGGCTGTCAAGCTGATCCAGTGCTTCAGATTGATCTTCCTCCACCTATAGGCTGTATTGGCTTCTCAGTCTGATCCAAAGTACATTGGGAAATCTGCCCTCATTTCCCCCCGTGCACCCTCCTTCTCGTTTTCCCCCGGTGCACCCTCATTCTCATTTCCCCCCATGCATCCTCATTCTCATTTGCCCCGGAGCACCCACCTTCTCATTTGCCCCACTCTCCGCGCACCTACCTTCCCTTTTCCTCCCGGTGCACCCTCCCTTCTCATTTCCCCCCAGTGCACCCTCCTCCTTATTTCCCCCCAGTGCACCTTCCTCCTTATTTCCCCCCAGTGCACCCTCCTCCTTATTTCCCCCAGTGCACCCTCCTTCTCATTTCCCCCCAGTGCACCCTCCTCCTTATTTCCCCCCAGTGCACCCTCCTCCTTATTTCCCCCAGTGCACCCTCCTCCTTATTTCCCCCAGTGCACCCTCCTTCTCATTTACCCTGGAGCACCCTCCTTCTCATTTGCCCCACCCCCGTGCACCTCCCTTCTCATTTCCCCCCTGGTGCACCCTCCTATTCGAGTTCTGAGAGAATACGGAGGCCATGTTTTTGGTCTGCTTTGGACATAAGCATGTTTTATACTCTTATTTTAACAAAAACACCCACCCACCCCCAATACCACCCAATCATGCAGTGCTCCAACCTCAACAGCCAATCACCAGGTCAGAAATTCAACATGCACAGGAGGAAGTGACATCACCATACATTAGCATTGAATACATAGCTTAGGCAGGGTTTGGAATGGGTGGGTGAGTGTAAATAGGCATGAAGGTTGCATTTTTTAAAAACAAATTCTAAAGCGCCCTGTGTCCAACAATTTTCAAATTAAGACATTAAACTTGTTTTTACATCCCAACATATCTAACCTGAAGTTCTTTTGCAGCCACTTCCTGCCCTATACCCTCCAGCAAAGGCGGTTTGTAGTCTGGGTCAAAGGCTTGGTGACAACCCAGTAATTTAAATAAATGGTGGTGTCACACTACAAGAGGATGTCCCAGAACAATGACCTTTATGGCAGGATCAGCAGGATTTATTTTAATGAAGCTGCACTTTAGGAACACTGAAAATCACTTTATAAAGAATGTTAAAGCTTCTTTGAGATTGCAGCATTACAAAAGGACGCGGATCAGTGTCCGGAAATGAAAATCCGTTGTCACATCCGGATCCTATTTATTAAGAGTTAATTGAGTTCAGTTCGCCTGTCCCCCCCTCCCCAACCAGAGAGTGAAGAGATTTCCTTTTATCCTCCTAATTCTTTCATTGTGTGAAGGGCCCTCTCCGAGCTCCTGACCTCCCTCCCTGGGGTCCCATTTTTACTGGGCCGAGCCCTGCTTGGGAAGGAACCAGCTGTCTGGATTCCATTATCACTGACCAGGAAAGATTTCCCATAGAAGATCTGTCACTGAGCATACATAGAAATGCATGCTAATCGCTGGAACGTATGAAACACCCATTGCAAATGTGATCATCAAATAATAAAGAGGAACTCCAGCCATACGTTAAACCCAACCTATGGTCATAATGTAAAGTTTGACTCTATGGCATAAGCACATCATAGGGGATAATTATGAAAGTTCCCCCCATAAAGCGCCCAGAGCCTGAAAACATTTTACCTACCATCATACAACAATAATGCACATTACCACCCAGCAGAGGGCCCTGTTGTCCTCTCTTCCTGTATAACCACTGGCCCCGCCCCTTCAGCTCCCAGAAAACATTTTATACTACCAGCATTGTGCAATAAAACAGAGGCTCAAACATCACTGACTCCTTTAAAGCACTCCAAAGGAAATATTAATGGTTGGCAATTGCTGACAACATTTTGAATATTCTAGGTGCTTGGCAGAAAAACAGCACCTTGTTATGGTTATGCTGGTTCCAGGTCAGTACCTCAGAACTTCAATGTGACAGCCAGGAAACAGGCATTTTTAGAAGCAGAAACAAGCAGGACAAGCTCCTGCAGCAGAAGTTCTTGCCACATCAGGCCCCTCCCACCTGGTATCAGCCCAATATTTCTATTGGTTCTCAGTATAGCACAGACAGTGAATGCAGCAATGAGCGAGGGGTCACCTCTTACTGGCCTCCAAGATGTCAGAGATGTTAGAGAAGAGGTGATGGTGATCTGTGCCGGTGATCGTCTGTTTGAGTTCATCAGATTTCTTGAAGAGGCGGACAAGGATGTCCAGGCTGTGTAGGTAAGAATACTCTGATGTGATGATTTCAAAGATGGCCTGTAAGGTAACAGGGGAATGTAAGACAAGCAATGGGACAACACATTTTGTTCCTATGACTTCCAAATTTGTTTTTAAGTCTTGCTCCACTTTTAATATTATTATTACTATTAATAAACAGGATTTATATAGCACCAACATATTACACAGCGCTGTACATTAAATAGGGGTTGCAAATGAGAGACAGATATAGACAGTGACACAGGATGAGGAGAGGACCCTGCTCCAAATGATTACTGTTACGGTATTAAATAAAGGGATTTATCGATTCACCACTAGAGGGAGGTCTAACTGGCTCTGCGCAAACAATGCCTGCAGAAAACTACAGCGACACCCTGAGCTTCCAAAAAGTGAGTTAATGATGGTGTTGGATTAGTGAGCTCATAATTGTTCAGAGGACAGTGCTGGAAATCAGGGGAGTATTGTTATAGAGTTGTTTTTTGATTTTATATGCTGCTAGGAATTCAAAATTTTGGCAATTTGTTGTATTATTCCTAAAGGGAAATGAATAAAATCAAATAATGAAATTTATAAATATGTGTCTCTCCTGGGTGCCTTTACGTACATACAAAATAATTAAATACAAAATAAAACATGCATACTTGAGAATAAACCTAGATTGTTTTAGAAAATGCCATCCGAAAAAGTTTATAACTGGGCTGTTAGATGATACTGCATCCCAATGTAAAGTTACATCAAGTTTAAACACTAGGAAAATAAATATACTGCAGATATTAAACCCTATAGACCTATTGTATAATAAACTTTTGCCATTTATTATTATTAGAGTTTGTTACACAGTTTACATGAGGTAACAGAGACATCTACTGGTGGACAACCATAATGCCCAAAAGATCATTTAAAATAAAGCGATCCATAATCATAACAAAAGTCCAAAAAACTTGTTGAGCCTTTTTGATTAATAATATTTACCTTTTATAAATAAATGTTTTAAAAATAGCACCCCATGTATGCATTTATTCAACTTATTTGTTTTAATAGCATTTCTGCACTTTTACCTTTTTAAATATTAACAGTGAGGGCTGACATTTTTTCTCTAGTTTTTTTACTTGAGTATATACATAATACAATAGAATATACCTCCTGTCTCTTGCGTTCCTCTGGTGTGATGTTGTCTAGAATTCCAGTTTCTTGTACCTATAAAACAGATATATTGGAAGTTAGAATTTTTGGGATCATGGTTTATCAGTAATGTCAAAGGAAGAACTTTTTAGCATGCTGGGTAATATTTGTTGGGAATCTGATCCATTGAGCTACTCATTTCCTTATCAGGAAATCCATGACACAGGTGAGCAGACCTGAGCTGGTGTTAGGCCAGGTTACACGGATGTAGATGGACTGACGGATAGAATCGTTGATAACATCATGGACTTCCTGTAATAATAATTAGCTCCGTCTCAGCTTCTTATCTTTGCCAACCTGCTGAGTCCAGCTGAGTCACCCAGAGTCTACAGATTGGCTGGTTAATGGGTGACACGTCAGGTGACACATTTTCATATCAGGTGACAAGTACACATGGCTGATCTCCAGGTTTATATTGAGGGCTGACCATGGTTTAGGTCAGCTGTAAATAATGCTTTGTGTGTATTCAGAAAAATCCAGACGGAAAGTAAACTGCACAGACCAAGCTTATATAAAAAAATAGAGATTTTACTTGTCAATGGAGTTTTGCTAATCAAGTATAGAGATTTATGCAGCTCGGATACACAGAGAAGCATGGAGTAATGGGGTACAGGGTTGAAACTAGATAATGACTGGACAGTGAAAATAGAAGTGAATAAAGATGAGAGTGTGAGTGGACAGTGAAAGGAATAAAGAAGTAGGGGCTATTAGGCTCCCCTCTTTCCTGCTGCCCTCTCCTTCACTCATCATGCTTCTGATTAGGACAGAATAAATGGTAAATGTTCTCCAATCTGATTTAAAAAGTAAATTTGGTGGATGTCCTGGAACATTTAAAAGCCCCTAAACCCCCGAATACAAAGAGACCCACCTGTGGAAGCTGGCTCCAGATGAGCTGGGCAGGTCGGTAGCTCTTCACTACGATGCCGTCATCAGGGCGCAGCTCCGCCTGGTTAGCGTTGTCCTCCAGCAGGTCATCATCGGACTCCTGACTGTTGGAGATGAGCCCCCGCTCGGTAAATTCCTGGTACAGCCTGGGATCTGGAGAAAAGAGACGGTTCAGGAAAACAGAAAGACTCTCTGAAATCTCTTTAAGGTTGGCAGAGCTCTCCTCTACAGTTCTGGTGAAAAGAGAAGCCAATGGGGCAGTGAGGCTATCACGCCTGGCCCAGGACGAACCGGACAGCGAAAGCCTCCGGAAAACGCCCAGCACGACGTTCTCCTCCATTGTGTTCTGTCCCATGGCTTGGAACAATGTGCCCGTTTGCCTCACCGTCCGGCTGAAGTAACATCGGATCTCAGCGTTGAATTTAACATCTTGTCGTTAAAAACTTTCACATGGACTTATAAATGAACACGGCGCTAATGGATGGCCCCTGAATGACAAATCTTCCATGAGAGTAGCAGCGGGGCCAAGAGGAGGGGATGCTAATGGGAGCTGGGTCAGGGTGTCCCCTCATTGCCCTCTATTTGGGGAGACTCAATTTCCCTATTTATACTGGTGACCATTCTAAAAGAAAAGAAAAGACAGGAAATCCAAAATGTAAGTCACCCCAGATGAAAAGGAGAAGGGACAACTATCTAAGAGGGGAACACTGGGAACGTTGATTCCAGGAAAATTTCCCCAATGTTATAATTTTAATACTTCCCTACTATAAATATAAAAATACATAAACAGAAAGCAAAAAAAAAAAAAAACAAAACAAACACAAAAGAAACAAAAAAAATAAAAAAATAAAAAATGTTCTGGCTAGGCCTATACAGGTAACCCAGAACTGGACAAAGGCAAAATTTAAGGAAGAGCGCCCCAAAGGAAGAGAACTTTAATTTTTCCATTGAAAATTTCTCTTCTATTTTTCTATGAGTGACAACTGAAAATTTATACAACTTCAATCAAGTTCAGTCACAGCGAGAATGATCACAAAAGGGGAGAATGATTTCTCCCAGTGTGGATACAAACCAGACAAAGGTTCCAATCCTCCCACCACCTCCACACTATCCAAATAAAATATTGAATTTAGACTCTCCATTGTTCCCTGCATGGCACCACATAGATTTCCAGAGGGTTAGTAATGCTCAGGATCTCTCAGGGCTCTGTTACATGCACATTTACTATTCAGTACAAGCAACAATGTGAGCAGAGGGCTGAGCTCACCAGGGCACTGCTGCTCATTCACCATCTAATCATGGATTGGTTGGAGGTCCTAGTGGCATGCTAAACTGCAGCAGAGAAAAGTCAGGTCATAGATACATGGAGGGAAGTAGGAATGGAGCGATGTATGAAGGAACGATGGGATGGGTTAGAGAGATAATGAGAGATCTATGGATTGTATATTCAGATGGTGAACTGGAGGATGAATGGACGGATGAGAAGCAAAGAAAGGACGGAGCGACGATGCGTGAAGGGGTGGAAGGACGGAGCGACGATGCGTGAAGGGGTGGAAGGACGGAGCGACGATGCGTGAAGGGGTGGAAGGACGGAGCGACGATGCGTGAAGGGGTGAAAGGATGGAGCCATGATGCGTGAAGGGGTGGAAGGATGGAGCCATGATGCGTGAAGGGGTGGAAGGATGGAGCCATGATGCGTGAAGGGGTGGAA